>NW_017673311.1:0-140914 GCF_001879085.1 Nicotiana attenuata
CTTCCATTCAATTTCCTATTGAGGGCAGTTTTTGATGTGGTGATCAGTCTTCCCACACTTGTAACACCCCTCATTGGTTTGTTTTTCAGGAACCCTTGGTTTGCTGTAGCTTCCACTTCTTGAAGGACCATTTCCTCTCATTAGGTACTTCTTGAAATCCTTTATGATCATGGTCATTTCATCCTCCTCTAGATCAACACTTTCAGTGATTCTGAATGCCATGCTCCTTTCCTTTTTGGGTGCATTCATCTTAATAGTTTGCCTTCTAAGTTCATAGGCAGTGAGATTTCCAATTAGCTCATCCAACTTAAGAGTGGCAATGTTCTTTGATTCCTGAATAACTGTGATTTTGCTTTCCCAAGAGATTAGCAGTACCCTTGTCAAAATCTTCTCAACTTTGTCTTCTTCAAGAATAGCCATTCCAAGAGACTTAAGTTCATTTGACGGTATGGTGAACCTTGTATACATCTCTTGGATGGTTTCCCCTTCCTTCATGGTGAAATTCTCATATTGAGAATACAACAGTGTTCCTCTGGACCTCTTCACTTGAGGTGTTCCTTCATGAGCCACTTGCAAAGTGTCCCAGATTTCCTTAGCAGTGGTACAACTTTGAATTCTACTGTACTCGTCTAGACCAAGTCCACACACAAGCCATTTCTTGTCCTTAGCATTCTTTTCCCATTTCTTCAAATTTTCAGCAGTACAGTCAGCTCTTGTCTTTGGCACATCCACTCCTTCAGCATTTTTCTTTGTAGTAGCCAAGGGGCCATCAGTGACTATGTCCCAGAGTTCATAGTCTTCTCCTATGATGTGGTCTCTCATCCTATTCTTCCATCAGGAATAGTACTGGCCATTAAAGAGTGGAGGCCGGGCAGTGGATTGCCCTTCCCAGTTTTCAGGTGGTGCACTCATCTTGATCTGTTCCTAAGGTGTTAGCCTCTTCAAGGATAACCTGCTCTGATACCAATTGAAATTTTAAACGTCAATACCACACAAGAAGGGGGGGGGGGGGGGAGTGATTTGTCTGGTACCTAATTTTTGCTTAACTGAACTATAGAAGGACCTGGTTCTTCTAGGTGTTCCAACTACTGCTGTTTGCGGAATAATAAATACAGAAAATAAAGAACACAGAGATTTTTATGTAGAAAACACTTGGCTCAAAAGGTGAAAAAAACCACGACCTACTACTCAGTAGGATTTTCCCAAACTTCCACTAAAATCACTGAGCCAAAACAGCATTTACAAAACTCTTTGTAAACCTAAGGATTAACTCTAATCCTATTGTAGCAACCAGCCTCTAACTGTTGCGACAACTTCAAGTTAACTCTAACTTGAATACTCAAAATACCTATTACAATTGCTTCTAGATAAAGCTGAAAGGTACAATATAAAACACCTACTACAATTGAACTAGAAATAAAGAAAGACACATAAAACTCTTTATGGAGCTGGTTCTTCAATCTGGTTCATGTAGCTTCAGGTTTGCACACTTGAATCACACACGAACTGCTTACAAAAAGCCTTGCTATTTTGCTCCCAATTCACGTTTAACTTTTGCGTTTTTTACACTTTAATGTGAGAACATCCTGCAATTTATAGAGTTAGTAGATGAAGAAATAACTAGAGTTCTGATGCAACTCTTCCTTGGTGGAAGAGTTCTAGTTGATTTCAACTTCTAACTCCTTCCCTATCTTGGATAGTGTTCTCTTTGATTAAGGAGTCCTTCTCCTTATCAATTATGCAACATTTTCGATCAGGAGATATTAAATACACCAAGTTAAGCTTATCTCCTTCACGTGCAACCCACATGCTCGAATCTGCCCGTTTTTTTGCACCTGAGTGATGGACCTGGTTCATCCTGAGTTCCTTTGTCAGTCTTCAAAACTAACCTTTAATTGGGCCAACATAGCCAAAGTGTGTAATTCACAAGCCAGAGTGACGAATAAGACGGGACATATGGATTTAACTTAAACAAAATTTTAGGGAAAAAAACTTTTGAAAGAAAAAAATTAAAAGAAAAACCCACCCCACCCCTTCATCATCTTCCTCATGCCCCAACAACTACCACAATTCTTCTTTCTCCTAATGTCCACCCTCAAAGTACAATAATCAACTTTTTAGGTGTTTCTAAAGCTTCCGATGTTGTCAATAACGTTTTCAAGCTTTTTAAATAATTATTTGAAATCTTTAATAATTGTTCTAATAATTTTTCTAGCAAACTAACGAGAGAAGAAAGAATCTCAGTTGACAAAAGAGGCGTGAAACGAAGAATAATAAATTGTTGAAATTTTATAAATTCAACTTCATTTTTTAGTTATTTGATGGAATTTTGAATAAATTTATCGAGTATGGATTGTTTAGTAGTAGAAGCCAAAAAAGGGAATTTGTTGGTTTTTCAATTTGAGGATTTGAATGAGAAGAGGCAGAACCAAAATTGGAAGAGAACGGTCTGGAATTGCTAAATCGATTTCTTTCACAGCTAAGTCCCAATCAAATTCCTATCGGAAATAACAATGAGAGCAAAAAGGAGAAAGCAAAGGGAAAATAAACACAAAGCGCTTATGTGCTGTCAATTAAGCGGAGAGCTGTAGATGGTGGTGGACTGGTGGAGGGAGTGAGAGGAAGGTGGTGGACGTAGACAATTGTGTGCGAAAAATAGAAGGAAAAAGAAAGTCAAAAATAATTCTTTTTTTTGTAAAAATTTGATCTCACGCTTTGAAAAATAGAGTAATACACGACACATCACCAATTTGTGTCTATATAACATATCTAGGAAGTAATTGGAGTATTCAAATGGAACAGACATAGGATAGACTGTCTAAATGAAAAGTGTGAAAAACTTAAGTGGTTGTTGATATATTTTGCCTTATTGAAGAGAAGAAAAATAAATATGTAATGAGTCCGGTGGTGGTGTGAGGAAGCATGCATTAACAATTCCTTTTGGATTTTTCCTTCATATATTACTAAAGATGTCACGACCCCGGTTCGCCCTCCGTGAACCATCGGGACGGCACCTAGTCTCTACAACTAGGTAAGCCTAAAATGCGGAAAATAAACCAATTTTTTTTTCCGGAAGAAAAACAAGTTAAAACAGAGATAGAGTAAATAAACAACGTTTAAGAGTGCCGCTCGGCATACATAACGTTAACTCTCAAAAACTAATACATATTCCCAAAACCCCGAAACCCATGAATCACAAGTTGCGAATATAGTAAAATGCGCTAACTCCGGAATGTCTACATCAACAGTAAAGATAGAAGGGCTAATCACTACAAGAGAGAACGGAGAGGGACTCTTCGGCCTGCGGATGCGGCAGATATACCTCAAAGTCTCCGAAAGATCGCCTCGCCTCAAGGATGGTAAGTCTGAGTAGAGGTACCTGGATCTACACATGAAAAATATGCGTAGGAAGGGCATGAGTACACCACAACGGTACTTAGTAAGTGCCAAGCCTAGCCTCAGTCGGGTAGTGACGAGGAAGGTCAGGGCCCTACTGAGAATAAATAAAATATAAAGTCCGACAGTGTAGAACAGAGCAGTATAAATGAGTACAACAATAAGAATAACACAGGATATAAAGGGTAATGGCAATCGACACAGAAAACAAGAAATCACGGTTAACAAATACAGCTCAACGCAGAAGTAACAGACGAGGGATCTCCCAGGATACCGTTCTGTAGTCCCCCAAATATAATATCTAGTGGATCTCCCGGGTGCAATCCCGTAGTCCAACTCATAAATGCGCGGGGATCTACCGGAATACCACATCCGTAGTCCCAAATATAAATACTCAGTACTGGAGAATCTATTGGGTGCAATCCCGTAATTCCAATGTAAAAGTGCAGAGGAATCTCCTGGAATACAAATTCGTAGTCCCAAAGTAAACATACAGGGGCGCTCGCGGGATACCGTCCCGTAGTACCAAAGTAATACACATCAGCAATAAGAAACTCAATTCAATCAATTTCACACCAAGGTAAAGCAGGTATTCCTAACCTAGCATGCTGCACATAATTCAAGTAGGGTAGTAGAACAAATAAGCAGTTAAATCAATTAGACATGCTTCCCTAAGCTAACAACTGAGTTAACTTGCAAGTAATGTAAACATGAGAGGAAAACACAATTTTAAGTACTTAATGCAGATCAAAATTTTCAATAATTAGCACAAGTACGCACTCGTCACCTTACGTACAAGGCAATTTAATTAACAAATATACCAATCCTAAGGGGAAGGTCCCCCACACAAAGTTAGACAAGCCACTTACCTCGAACCGGCTCAATTATCAACCCGAAACCACGTTCTTGCCACGAGTATTCGACTCCAAATGCCCCAAATCTATTCAATTAAATTTCATAATGTAAATAACACTTCAAGTAACTGATTCTACAATTATGTTCTAAGCTAATACGCGAAATTAGGTAAAATGACCAAAATGCCTCTCGGGCCTACGTCTCGAAATCGGGTAAAATTTATATATCCACAATTCTCACACTCTCACGAGTTTAGTCATACCAAAAGTACCAAAATCGGACCTCAATTGGTCCCTCAAATCATCACTCAAAGGCCTCTAATTAGTCAAACCCTAACCCATAAATTACCACTGATTTTCCTTAATTTTTCATGCTTAGGATGATAAAAATAACTATAATAACGAGTTTAGGGACCAAAGACCTTACCCCAATGGACTCCTCTAAAAATCCCTCTTGGAAAAATGCTCCAAAAGCTTCTTCCCGTTTGAAAAGAGGTGAAAAATGACTAAATTTTGCGAAGGCAAGTATTTATGTTCTGCCCAGCGATTTCTGCATCTGCGGTCCCGCTTTCGCGGAACAATTATCGCATCTGCGACTTTTCACTTAAGGCCCAGATTCCGTATCTGCAACTCCATGTCCGCAGATGCGGTACCGCTCCTGCGAAAATTCCACGCTTCTGCGGTTCCTACTGAGCTCTCCAAATTCCGCTTTTGCGGCGCCGCGCCTGCGGGACCCAACCACAGGTGCGGTTATCACAGAAAACCACCAGCTGAAGCTGCAATTCTAACTCCAAAATTCCTCCATCAACCACCCGAAATCATCCCGAGGCCCCCGGGACCTCAACCAAAAGCACCAACAAGTCTAATACCACTGTCCAAACTTGTACCAATCCTTTAAACACCTAAAACAACATCGAACCCTCTCAAATTAACCATGGATTCAAGCCTAAAGAACTCCAAAATTCTCAAATACGCTTTCGATCAAAAAGTCTATCAAAACTCGTCCGAATGACCTGAAATTTTGCACACACATCACATTCAACACTATGGAGCTACTCCAACTTTCGAAATTCCATTCCGACCCTCAGATCAAAATCTCACTATCAAACTGGAAACTTCAAAAATCCATCTTTCAGCATTTCAAGCCTAAATTAGCTACGGATCTCCGAAACACAATCCGATCACGCCCCTAAGCCCGAAATCACCCAACAGAGCTAACGAAACCATTAGAAATCCATTCCGAGGCCGTCTTTGTCACACCTCCCTTTTTACACACCCACCCCGAAGGATAATGTATAAGGGAGTTTTTCCATTTAAAGCGACATTATTCGAAATGGGATTAATTATTTATTTTTAGAGTCGCCACTTGGGAAAGGATTGGCTTTTGGTGTCCCAAGGCACCGATTTAATTTAAATCCCAAATCGAGGAAAAATTCGACTTCCCAATTGGAGTCTGCGAACCAGAAATTCTGAATAAGGAATTCTGTTGACCCGAGGGAAGGTGTTAGGCACCCCCGAATCCCGTGGTTCTAGCACGGTCGCTTAAATTATTATAAATGGCTAAAATCTAGTTTTATACATGTTCAATCTTATAGTGCAATTTTTAAAATTATTTACCGTTTTTAATTTATTTTTACGAAAATGAACGCCGTTTAAGAGCGTGTTTTCAGATCACGTCACATGAAATGCACCCGGATCCTCAACACCTCTTATTCAACGTTTTAGGATTTGGACTTGGGTCGCATGAAATGCACACCCGACTTTAGGAAGGTAATTTTATTAAAAGACGCGCTAGAGCGACTAACGTGTTATCAACTTTATGGGGGCCATGGAAATTCGCTAAACGGCACGCCCAATTTCTAAAATATTTTAATATAGTATTTAATGAGGGCCCCGCAGTTTATATGTTTTGTTTGGCGAGGCTCGTCTCATTTAATTATTTTTTAAGGTCAATCTAAATCGAACTAGATTCTCTATTTGCATTGTGGTCTTTAAAGGGCTTGGCAATATGAAATTCGGGTTTCCAAATTCAAGTCCGGATTCAAATAAAAGGATAAAACCTTTTAATTTAAAACCGCCACCTAACTTGAAGACCTAAATTTTATGTTGCAAATTGAATAACCATATTCCTAATGTGAACTTTGGGCCCAGGACTGTACAGTGATTGGGGAATTTGGCCCAAAACTGCACTGTGAATTTGCCCAGTAGTCGAACCTCATCAATGCCCAATCGTGAAAATTATACAGGCCCAGGAGCAGCATTTAGTCCCATTCTGTCGTTTGATTAAGGAACCAGAGTCCAGTCTTAACGCCGATAGGACCGTAATTATCTCTGATTGTTCATTAGGCTTTCGACTCGTTTATTCACGCTTATTCTAAGGCAAATTCGTGACTACTGATTCAATTGCTGATTATATTCAGCAGTTGGATTGTCTAAAGAGTAATTACACAGGAGCCTATTAAAACTATAAAGGCTTATAAGTTCAGCACCTTACACATAGAACTAAGTCACGACAAACTTAGAGTTTACAAGCAATTCTAGGCTATTCACTCTGATATAAAAAAAACAGTCCCAGGCAGTCCGGATTATTACAACAGTGTTCATGTGAATACAACTTCAAAACAAATTTGATCAACATTAGCTAAATATACATCGCTAATATACTTCCAGTTGTAAATATACAAACAAAATCAGATGAACAAACGTGCCAAGGGGTAAACTCCATCTCATTTCACTTCCATTCCAAAGATTACATCAAGTAAGATTTAAAGCATGTACCTGGATTTGAATGAGCAAAGGAAGAGAGGTAAGTCACGCAGTATTAGGCAACAAGCAGCAGTAGAATTCAGCAGCTCGAAACAGATTCTCGATTCAAAAAAAAACAGCTTATAGCCCAGTGTAGAATCAACAGAAAATTAACACCACAAATGACTCACGATTTAGCTTTGAAGGTGATTTCTAAACCTTATCGAATAGCAAATAGACCAGGACAACTTGTTCGACTCCTAAGCTTATCAGAAATAAACTAGAAATTAGAACTGTGTAATGCAAAACTCGGAAATGGATTTGGAAATTAACTGCTGGAAACTTTTATGAAAAAATTTAGAGATCTCTGAACTTTTCAAGGAATTTTTCCCAGGATCTCCAACCTTGCTGCACAAGGCAATGTAGGTGCCTTTTATAGGCAAAACCTAAAGTTACCTTCAGATTTTAGTTTTCTTTTTAGTCCCTCCCTCATTTAGTTTTTTTAGTCCCTCATTTTTAAGACTTATTACCCAAGTAACAACACTTATTTTATTAAAACTACACTAAAGTCTATTCTAGAAAGTCCTACACCCATTACAATCCCTATTCTATCCTTACCCCTTTTCAAAAATTACCAAATCTGCTGAAAGTACCCTTTTCTATACCTGAACTGCCCTCAAAACTCTCTTGGAATTACTGACCAACCCAAACCCCTTTACTTTAGTTAGTACTGACTATAGTTAACCTTATTTAATCTAAATCAGCTATAACCAATCAATTAACCCTAATTACTGAATTAAACTAAAATTTAATCAAACCAGTGATTTAATCCAACCAAACAGTATCTGAACAGGGTTGAAACAACAATTAACTAAGATTAAAATGAAGCAAAATCGAATTGCAAAGAATTATCGAGACAGGCTAACACACGTTCAAGGATCGAACTATTGAATTAAAGGCTAAAATCATGCGTTGACAGTCAAATATATACACTAATTATTAAAATTGCTAGAACACATACTGAATCAAAAAAGATAAGCAAAACATAAAACAAAAGAAACAAGAATAAAATCAGAATTAAAAGAAGGGAAAACAGAATACCTAATAGAATTAGGAACTCGGTTAGGCACTGTTGCTTGAATCCTCCAGGATTCTTGACACGTAACATCCCTAATCGTGTGTTTTCACAAGAACCCACATGATTAGGGAAATTACGGTCAAAAATCCCTAAATTTTGAGCTAGGGTTCTGCCGGTTTTAAGATTTGAAATTCGAGGAGTTATGGCAAGATTCGAAAGGTTTTGGTCAGGGATTAATGATGGGGAGGTCATGGAGACTGTGGGGTGTAAATTTGGGCCGGTTTGGACAGGTTCATGTTTGGCTCGAATCTTCAAATGAAGATTCGAGAAGTTCCAGAAAGATTCGAGCCAAACGGTTTAAGGATTTGGGTTGGGGGTGGTTAGAAGGTCTTAGGGTGTTAATTTGGCGGCCATCGGAGAAGGTGAGGTTTTCCGGCCAACCTTCCATTTAAGATTCGAAGAGTTGGGGCCTGATTCGAGGGGAGCTATGGTGATGGTTGGAAAGGGGAGGTCGAGGTGAGTTTGTGGTGTAAAAATGGCGGAGTTTGGCCTACCGGAACCGCCGTAAGGCGATTTCCGGTAGGCGGAGTCGCGGTAGTCATGGGCGGAGGGTTCAGGGTCGTCTCTGAGAGAGACGATGGCTAGGGGGGGGGGGGTATATTCAGACACTTATATATTAAATGTCGTAGGCTTCAGGACCGTCCGATCAAGGAACCTCGACGGCCCTGATTGAACAAGACCAAACGACGTCGTTTCAGGGGATCTGGGGACTGGACCGGGTGAGACTGGGCCAAATTTGAACGGGTTGGTGCCTACTTTATTTGGGCTCAGCCATTTGGGCCCAATTTTGGCAGCCTTCTTTGCCTTTTCTTTTGTATTTTATTTTGTATATTTTTTTGTATTTTTGTATTTATTTAGTTTTTCTTAATTTTATAAAAAATGCTAAAACAGAACAAAGACTCAATTAAACTATTTTAAACTCCTAAAATTACTTAAAACTCTATTTAGAAATAAAACGCAACAATTAACAATTAAGAGTGCAACAAGACTATTTTTTGCAATTTTTCTTTAAACTTTATTCTAAATCTAATTAATACCTAAAAATTGTGAAATTAAATCCCTAAATGCATGTGCATATTTTCTGTATTTTCATATGAAGAATGCAACCAATTAGCACAAAAATTTAACAAAAAATCACAAAAAATTATAAAATAATAAGGAAATCAATTATTTGAAACTTTTGGAATTAGTTTGCTTAGGGCAAAAATCACGTGCTCACAGTCTTCATACTGTTCTGACTACGGTCAAATTTCCAAAATTTAAGCTCTCATTTAGGGACTAAGTGTCCCAAAACTCTCCGATACTCGAAACCGAACATCCCGGCAATTCAAAATAGCAGAAATAAACACGGGAAAAGTAGTTAATAGGGGATCGAGGCGTAAATTCTAAAAACGACCGGCCGGATCGTTACAAATGTAGTTGTTTACTTGCGCGTTATGCTTAAGGCCATAACAGGGTTCATGAACTGTGGCTGCGGGGCGTGCTGTGGCGACAGCCTCATCATATGGCATGTGTCACCACACTCAAAATAAGCTCTGGGAGGACATGGCGGATGTGACTGGCTCGGGCCAAGTGTGCTGGACTGACCACTGAAAGCACCCCGCGCAGGAGGCGCACTAGACACTGGAGGTGCATAATAAGGCTCCTGAGGCCTAGGTGGGGCTGGAATACCACTAATTGCTGGAAGAGCTAAATGAACGGGGCGACTCATATGATCCCTACCATGACGACCTGCGGCTGGGGCATGGTCACCAGAATAATGACCGACTCTCGAGAACTCTTGGCCTCCCTCTCCTCTTTATCTCTAGCATGCATACCCTCAATCTTCCTAGCAATGCTCACCACCTGCTGATAAGATATATCCATCTCTAACTCACGAGCCATGCTAGACCTGATGCTGGGAATAAGCCCCTTAATAAACCGGCGAACCTTCTCGCGAACCGTAGAGACCAAAGCTGGTGCATGTCTAGCCAAATCGGTGTAACGGACAGCGTACTCCGAGATGGTCATAGTACCCTAGCGCAAATGCTCAAACTCCGCGCACCAGGCGTCCCTAAGACTCTGGGGAACATATCTGAAAACTGAGCCCAAGTCAGGGAAGCTGCCCCATCGGGACTGTCTGACTCATAAGCACGCCACCACTGATAGGCGGCTCCTCGAAGCTGGAACGTAGTGAAGGAAACCCCGCTCGATCCTGATATGCCCATAGTACGGAGGATACGGTAGTACTCCTCAAGAAATCCAAGGGCATCCTCTGAGGCCAGTCCGCTAAAAGTCGGAGGCTGATACTTCTTGAACCTCTCAAGCCTCTTCTGCTCCTCCTCTGAAACTACTGCCCTCTCCTCGGGCTGAGCTGGGGCAACCGGCTGCACATGAATAGCCTTTGGGACCTGATCAATATGCACTCGCTGCTCAGGAGTGCAGGCGGCGGGAGTCTGTGCTCCTCCCCCGGCCCGGGATGTAGCTGCAGCATGGGGAAGCAACCCTGCCTGAGCTAGAGTGGTGTACATAGTCATAAACTATGCCAAGGTCTCCTGGAGTGCTGGAGTAGTAGTGGCAGACGCATCAGGTGTCTGGACTCCAGCTGGTACTGCTGGTGGTATCTCGGCGGCAACTCGCACGGGTGCTCTGGCTGCACCACGAGCGCGTTCTCGGCCTCTACCCCGGCCGCGGCCTCTGACGGCTCTAGTAGGGGGCGCGGGTGCCTGATCATCTCGAGTAGCACGTGTCCTCACCATCTGGAGAGAATAGAAAACAAAAGTTTAGAATTGTGATATCAAAATCTCGCACGACAAGGAAATCAAACGAAGTGGAATTTTCCTAACAGTTACATAGCCTCTCGTAGATAAGTACAGACGTCTCCGTACCGATCAGCGAGACTCTAATAAACCGACTTGTGATTCATGAATCCTATGAACCTAGAGCTCTGATACCAACTTGTCACGACCACGGTTCGCCCTCCGTGAACCATCGTGACGACACCTAGTCTCTACGACTAGGTAAGCCTAAAATGCGGAAAATAAACCAAATTTTTTTTCGGAAGAAAAACAAGTTAAAACAGAGATAGAGTAAATAAACAACGTTTAAGAGTGCCGCTCAGCATACATAACGTTAACTCTAAAATACTAATACATATTCCCAAAACCCGAAAACCCATGAATCACAAGCTGCGAATATAGTAAAATGATCTAATTCCGAAAAGTCTACATCAATAGTAAAGATAGAAGGGCTAATCACTACAAGAGAGAACGGAGAGAGACTCTTCGGCCTGCGGACGCGGAAGATATACCTCGAAGTCTCCGAAAGATCGCCTCGCCTCAAGGATGGTAAGTCTGAGTAGAGGTACCTGGATCTGCACATGAAAAACATGCGCAGGAAGGGCATGAGTACACCACAGCGGTACTTAGTAAGTGCCAAGCCTAACCTCGGTCAGGTAGTGACGAGAAAGGTCAGGGCCCTACTGAGATTAAATAAAATATAAAGTCCGACAGTGTAGAACAGAGCAGTATAAATTAGTACAACAGTAAGAATAACACAGGATATAAAGGGTAACGGCAACCGAAACAGAAAAAAAGAAATCACGGTAAACAAATACAGCTCAACGCAGAAGTAACAGCCGGGGGATCTTCCAGGATACCGTCATGTAGTCCCCAAATATAATATCTAGTGGATCTCCCGAGTGCAGTCCTGTAGTTCAAATCATAAATGCGCGGGGATCTACCAGAATACCACATCCGTAGTCCCAAATATAAATACTTAGTATTGGGGAATCTATCGGGTGCAATCCCGTAGTTCCAATGTATAAGTGCAGGGGGATCTCCCGGAATACAAATCTGTAGTCCCAAAATAAACATACAGGGGAGCTCCCGGGATACCGTCCCGTAGTCCCAAAGTAAATACACAGCAGCAACAAGAAACTCAATTCAATCAATTTCACACCAAGGTAAAGTAGGTATTCCTAACCTAGCATGCTGCACATAATTCAAGTAGGGCAGTAGAACAAATAAGCAGTTAAATCAATTAGACATGCTTCCCTAAGCTAACAACTGACTTAACTTACAAGTAATGTAAACAGGAGAGGAAAATACAATTTTAAGTACTTAATGGAAACCAGATTTTTTAACAATTAGCACAAGTACGCACTCATCACCTTACGTACAAGGCAATTTAATTAACAAATATACAAATCCTAAGGGGAAGGTCCCCCACACAAGGTTAGACAAGCCACTTACCTCGAACCGGCTCAATTATCAACCCGAAACCACGTTCTTGCCACGAGTATTCGACTCCAAATGACCCAAATCTATTCAATTAAATTTCATAATCTAAATAACACTTCAAGTAACTGATTCTACAATTAAGTTCTAAGCTAATACGCGAAATTAGGTAAAATGACCAAAATGCCTCTCGGGCCCACGTCTCGAAATCGGGTAAAATTTATATTTCCACAATTCTCACACTCTCACGAGTTCAGTCATACCAAAAGTACCAAAATCGAACCTCAATTAGTCCCTCAAATCATCACTCAAAGGCCTCTAATTAGTCAAGCCCTAACCCATGAATTATCACTGATTTTCCTTAATTTTTCATGCTTAGGATGATAAAAATCACTATAATAACGAGTTTATGGACCAAAGACCTTACCCCAATGGACTCCTCTGAAAATCCCTCTTGGAAAAATGCTCCAAAAGCTTCTTCCCGTTTGAAAAGAGGTGAAAAATGACTAAATTTCGCGAAGGCAAGTATTTATGTTCTGCCCAGCGATTTCGGCATCTGCGGGCCTGGGACCGCTTCTGCAGTCCTGCTTTCGCGGAACAATTATCGCATCTGCGACTTTTCACTTAAGGCCCAGATTTCGCATCTGCGACTCCGTGTCCGCAGATGCGGTACCGCTCCTGCAGAAATTCCACCGCTTCTGCGGTTCCTGCTGAGCTCTCCAAATTCCGCTTTTGCGACAACAAGGCCGCTTCTGCGGCGCCGCACCTGCGGGACCCAACCGCAGGTGCGGTTATGACAGAAAACCAGCAGCTGAAGCTGCAACTCTAACTCCAACATTCCTCCGTCAACCAACCGAAATCATCCCGAGGCCCCCTGGACCTCAACCAAAGGCACCAACAAGTCTAATACCACTGTCCAAACTTGTACCAATCCTTTAAACACCTTAAACAACATCGAACACTCAAATTAACCATGGATTCAAGCCTAAGAATTCCAAAATTCTCAAAAATACGCTTTCGATCAAAAAGTCTATCAAAACTCGTCCGAATGACCTGAAATTTTGCACACACATCACATTCAACACTACGGAGCTACTCCAACTTCCGGAATTCCATTCCGACCTCGGATCAAAATCTCACTATCGAACCGGAAACTTCAAAAATCCATCTTTTGGCATTTGAAGCCTAAATTAGCTACGGACCTCCAAAATACAATCCGATCACGCCCCTAGGCCCGAAATCACCCAACGGAGCTAACGGAACCATCGGAATCCCATTCCGAGGCCGTCTGCACACTGTTCCGACTACGGTCAAATTTCCAAAATTTAAGCTCTCATTTAGGGACTAAGTGTCTTAAAACTCTCCGAAACTCGAAACCGAACATCCCGGCAACTCAAAATACCAGAAATAAACACGGAGAAAGTAGTTAATAGGGGATCGGGGCGTAAATTCTAAAAACGACCGGCCGGGTCGTAGTTGTTTACTTGCGCGTTATGCTTAAGGCCATAACAGGGTTCATGAACTTTTTAGGATTGCCTTTTTTCCTGGACGTTTTTCTTTTTATTTGGAACTCCTATTTATTTAATTTACTTAGAGTTTGGATTGCAGTTTCTTATTTTGGATCTCAGAAATGCTAATAACTCTTTGTAATCCCAAAAAAGCTCCTAAGCAGACGTTAAATGGCTTAGGAAACACTAGATGTCATACGTAGTATGCTAATTTATCAATCCTACAGTTTAAAAAGCCACAGAACTTTCTTTTTAGTCTTTCCTCTCAATTCTTTGTTCTAGGTTTTAAAACCGTATCACCACCAACAAACTGCCAGTTCCTATTATTTTTACGTTTCATCATTGAATAATGTAGAAGAAGCCACGGAAGTCAATTGCTAAAAGATCAGGTGATGTTGATATCCCTAGAGGTGTGTCTGTCCTAACCCTGGTAAGGATATATTCTAAGAATCAGCCAAAGAGATTACATAACTTAAATAATTCGACTATGCAGTCTTTTGTTACGTTAATAAAATATTTACTGTCTCAAAAATGTTGCTCCTTGAAATTTCTTTTTCAAAAAATGTATATTCATCATAATGACTCTGCTTGTTGTCATATTAATGTGGCAGGTGATATGGATGTCTTAATAGGTGGAGATTTGCATGCTCTGAGTTCAACAAAACTTCAATTTAACGATATTAATTTGTCAAATTTCCTTTATGTTTGAATATATTTCTGATTATGCTGTTGCTCTTCTTCCTGATGCTATGAGAAAGATTACTTACACTATCTGGTCAATACTCTTTGAGGTCTGTCATGACAGTCCATTAAGCTTAAAATATTTTTTCACATTTGGTGTATTTGCTGTTAATGGATCAGTAAGCAAAGGTTTACATACTCAAGTTAGGACTTTGACATATATTGACGTGTACTATTAGTATTGTCATGTATTATTATTATTTTAAGAAGAGAAAAAGAAACCAGTCCTCTCCTTGCTATCAGACTTTGGTCCAGGTTATACCTGTTGATGGTCCAAAGTAATGGTTATTTATTTTATGCTATCCTTACTCCATAGTCTTAGTCAGTTGGGTGAAGGGATTGCTCATTGTACTTTCTATTTTATGGTGAGAAAGTAAGCTATTTATATGTTGGTTAAAACTAAGAATTGAAAGGGAAATAATAAGATCTGTGTTGGTCATGGATGCAGGATAAAACTTCTTTAATTGTCTTGAATCTATTATCTATCCATAAGGTAAACAAAGGATAAAGAAAGGCAGTGCAAGCTATTTATAGATTGACCATCATATATATTAAAAGATATGATGGATATCTCTTACTAATAAATAACATATGAATAGACAAAAAAAAATATTGAAAGAAATACAAATAGGTTAAATATTTGATCTTTTTTAGTTTTAATACATGGGCAATTGATTGATTGTCGTGTACTATATGACTTGGGATACACGTGCAATGCACGTGCCGAGAAACTAGTACTATATTATAAGTGTAAAGTCAAAAAGAAAAAATTGAATTACTAAATTACCCATTAAAAGTTGAGTGGCCAATTTGCCCTTCAGTTAAATACTACTATTTCTATAATTTTTGGCACTAAAAAGTAAAGTTACCTTTCAATAAAGTATAATGTATTTAAAATAAAATAAGATAAATGAATTCGCCAGTTACAACACTCACTTACTACATCTTATTCAAGGCGTTGGAATTTCTTTCATATTCCAACAGTTATTACAACCTTTAGAATACCAATTTATTATTTTGGAGTTCTTTTTCAGCTTTCTACAATAATTATAAAATTAAACTAATATCACTTGGAAAGTTGAAGTAAGCGCAATTGAACTAATATTATTTGGAAATTGAAGCAACTTTGCATATACAATGTATATCAACCGTACTCATATCTTATTTATTTTGTTAAATCATATTCGCACATAAAAAGTGGGAAACTAAGTCAATCAAGCAATTGTTCCTTCTGTCAAGTAATTATCAATTTAAAAAAAAAAAAAAGTTGTTCTGCAAATTTAGCACATTTACTCAGCATCTGCAACACACAAAACCAAACTACAAGTGCCAAATCAGATAATTTAATTTTTTCCAGTTACTTTCTATGAGTGTTTTGCTAATTCTACCGTATTTAACGATAATTTTCCTTGTTATGCTTCAGTGTAAAAGTTCTTAGATAATTTAATTTATAAAAGGAAGTTTTGAGAAACCCATGAAAGATACTCCATCAAAAATTTTGTCGAGACCCAAATTCTATATTAGGCCGTGACCAACATCGTTGTTAGGCAAGCCAGCACTAATCAACTAGTGAATTCTCGTTAAATAATTAGTACGTGGTAACTTCTCCTTAATAATAAAGAAATTAGGAGTTTAAAATTTAAGCATAATTGAATGGAAGTAATAAATACGAATTGAAATCATGAAAGTAAACCAAAAATCATAAGTCTACTAATGTGTATACCAAAACCTGGCGTCACAAGTGTGTGGACAATCCAGTAGAATATACAAACCATACTATCCTACTGTCTTGAAAAGAAATAGACAGAAAAATAAAGACATAAGAGAGACTCCAGCTGCTGTAGAACGGCTCAAAAGGGCAGCTCACCGGGAAGTCTCAAGTTGAGGAGTCAAATCTACACGCCAGACTGATGGCCAGATGCACCTGTCTCAAATCCTGTACAATCAAGTACAGAAGTGTAGCGTGTGTACATAAAAATATGTACCCAGTAAGTATCTCGCCTAACCTCGAAGATGTAGTAACGAGAGGTCGACTCTGACACTTACTAGGGCTAGCAATATAATAATATGAAGTTCAAACTTTAAATCACAATGTATGTAGATAACAACAAGCTCAAACAAGAATGATACTAAAAATCCTTTCATCAAATTTAAGAAATCAAGGCACTTTCTTCATTTAAAATAAGTGACCTTTCAAGCAACAAATCATACGAACTATAAAGAGTTCCGGTTCTATTATCATCCATAAATACCACCGAGGACGTTCGACCCGATCCAACATAAAAGTAAACTGTGCACTGCCGATGTCGAACGGCCCGAACCATAATGCATCTATTAACCTGCTGAGGCGAACGGCTCACTCCCATGAGAGTAGTGGAAATAGTCACCGCGCTCACGGAATATACTTGCGACGCGGTTAAATATAAATATAACGAAATATTTCCTCAATTCTTTTCAAAATAATAATTTACTTGAAACCTTTGAATCATGAAGTCCTCAGCTTAGTTCCATTCAATGCAAATCAACAAATATATTCATATAGCGGTACCCACAAAGTATGGTGTAAGCCTAGAACTACCCGAACATAACAAGAATAGTAGCTACTTACGGACTCTCGTCACTTCGTACATACGTAGCCCCCACAACTAATCATATATTAATTAAGTTCAACTATGGGGAAATTTTCCTCTTACAGAGTTAGAAAAGAATGCGCTCAAACCCTCAAATCGGAGCCGAACAATCCAAAACTATTCAAATAATGTAAAACCAATCAATATAGGTTCTAAAGTTCATATCTTAACTATTAAAGTGATTTCCCAACCCCAAAGGCAAGATTCCTAAAATTCACACTCCGGGCCCACGTGCCCGTATTCTGGAAATTTTCGAGGGAAGTTGTTACCCATAACCTAAGGAACATAAATATATGATCATCGCTAAGTTTCATGGTCAATTTCGTGGTAAAAATCACATTCTTGCCAAACCCTAGGTTTTCCTCTAATCCCATGATTTTCACTAATCTTTACATGTTAATCTACCCCAAATCTAAGTATTTAACTAACATATAGTAGGAATTACTTACCCCCAAAAGCTTGGTGAAAAACCTCTCTCAAGAAGCTCTAAAATCGCCCAACAATGGAGTGAAATGAGTCAAAAACGTCTAAGGCCCGTATTAAATGAAGGCCACTGCCTTAAGTGATTTCCGCACCTGCGTCCTCGCATCTGCGAGACAATGGTCCGCTTCTGCGGAATTTACTGGACCGGCTGGGCCGCTTCTGCGGAAGGCCCACCGCTTCTGCGGAGGAGGGGTCGCATCTGCGGTTCTGGGCTGCCCACCCTTGGCCGCATCTGTGAGTCGAGGCCTGCACCTGTGAGCTCGCACCTATGGCTGACCAACCGCAGATGCGGTTATGATAGAAGCTGGGGCTTCAGCTCTTGCTCAAAATTTTCAACTTAGTTCGAGCCTCGCCCGATTGACGCTCGGGGCCCCGCCCGAACATACCCATAAGTTTGGAAAGATAAAACGGACTCGCTCGAAATATCGGAACGCCCGAAACAACATTAAAACTAGGAATCACACCCTAAAACCAATTGATTCAAACTTATGAACTTCAAGTTCTTCAATTTATTTTCAATGCGACGAAACATACTTATACTACTCAGAATGACACCAAATTTTGAGTGCAAGTCTTAAATGGCATTACGGAACTATTTCCGGTCTCGGAATTCTGCTTGGACCTCGATATCTCCAAAACCCTCTGATCACGCCCAACTCTAGTCCTAAAAAGGATAAGCGGTTGCTGCAAATATAACCCGGTCTAAAAGTCCGGAGTCGAATCCCACAGAGAACTAAGGTTTAGCTGTAATTGTTCAATATCGCAAAGAAGACAAGTTTGAACAATTTCTAAATTATAATATTAAGATTTTTATATCTAACTAATTAACTAACAAATACTACAAAACAGTAAAATTATCAACTAACGAGATAAAGGTCTGGAGACTAAATTAAGGAGGTCTAGAATTATGATTTCCCCAATTGTTGATTTCATTAATTGTATGTTTCTTATAGCTTTGACTTAGTTGCCTCTATCAATCATGAACTCTCCAGCTATCATAAATCTCTCTCAAGCAATTATGATAATTTACTAGACGCACTCTCTCAAGCTACGCTAGATAGATTCACATTACAGTTCACTTAGATCGCACCCGAGGTATCGTTATCTCTAATCCAACCTCTAAACCCTCGGTTATGACTCTCGCCTATACTCCGGGAGTGATGTTGTTCAAACAACTACCTAAATATGCACTCTCTCTCAAGCAGATACATAATAAATAGGGACGACTAATTGAGGATCCTTTCAATTAACCACAATCAAAACGTAGTTGAACAAATAGAGATAAACAACCAATTCAAAACTATATTAATATAACAACCAATTCATCCCCAAAAGGTTCCATCAAAACCTAGAAAAAGAATTAGCTATTCATAATAGTATGTAAAACTACAATACTAAAAATCATAACCAACAATGAAAAAATAGGAAGAAGAAGGAAAAACTCGTTGAAGAATTCCATGCCTTGCTCCTATTGTGTTCTTGACTCCTTAGGTCGAATCTCCGGTCTCCTTAGCCTCCTTAGGTCTAAATTATGTCAAAAGTGTGTCCAACCCCTTCAAAATAGGTTTAGGACCCCTTTTTATACAAGTTGGAATAGTGTAGGGCCAAAATAACCTTGTCCCGGACGAAATAGGACTTCTTTTTGACGCCTGGAGCGGCGCGGCCGCGGCCAAAACGCGGTAGGACCGCGGCCAGACAAGCTCTCTGATTTTCTGCCGCTGTCAGTTCCGCGGTCGCGGTTTCAACCGCGTTTTTGATCCTGTTTTGTTTGGAATTTGGAAAAACGTAAAACATGAAAGTTGTAGCCCTTTGAGTTAGCTTTCCAATCATATATTGTGGAGCCCAAATTGAGTTCTGAGAAAATATTTATGTGTATTTTACTAGACGGTACGCAATATGCCTACTCGAGTCTTCGTTTTGTTGTTTTATCATCCGTTGATCCCCGAATACGATCCCGGCTTAATTTCTTGGGCTTTTACTCAGACTTCAAAGCTCCAAATCACTTGAATTCATTCCATAACATCTATATATCTCGGAATCATTCATACAAGGCATAAAACACACCGTTAGTGCAAAACACTAGTGATTAAAGCGCAAACTCAATTAAAGTGCAGTAAATTAGAGTGTAATAAGCGACTAAAATACGTAATTATAGCCTATCATCAACACCCCACACTTAAACCATTGCTCGTCCTCGAGCAATCAAACTACACTTTTTTATAGACACGACCTTTTTAAACAATTCTCCTAACTCATCACACCAAGAGTATTTAAAATAGACTAAGCACAAAAGCGTAACATCTTCACCTCAAGATTTGACTTACAAGTACCACACGTTATTCACAACTCACCCACTTACTCTAATATAGAGGTCACTGACATTACCTTTCCTTCATGAATCAAGTGCCCTCACACAACAAAAGAGTAGTTCCACACAATAAAATTTAAGAACACTTAGGAACTCAAGATAGAAAGAATTTACTCACTCTCAGAAATAACATTCATATGCCACAAAAGATGCACCATAAGCTTGCCCGTAGTGTACTACTCCACTAATCGAGCTCATTCAATTTAGGATCAATTAGGACTTTATTTGATTGTAATGTAGGCTACGGGACGGGTAGGATATATTTAGATATAAGAGTGACTACACCTCCCTAAGCACTTTAATACATACATTTTAACATTTAAACCCCATACTTATGTCAAACCAAAATTCCACCTTCACATCAATGTAAATTACCCCATTCTTCTTTAAGCACACTTACGTCAAGAGCCACCACTTATCAAGGAATTTTTTTTTTCATAACAATCCAACTATATATTTTTTTTCAATTCAAGTGGCTCTTACTTGTTCAAAACAGTGCACCTTTCTCCTGATTTCATTAGTTCCAATCAAAAGCCAAACCAACCACCCCACACTTTAACTTTTACATAAATCATCACAATTCAAGTGCTTACGAGAGGTTAAAAGGTTCAAATAGATGGTTAATTCAAACAAATGGGTAAGGCTTGTAATGTGGTTGCCAAAGAAAAAGGATTATAGGCTCAAAGAGGTTAACTACGATACATAACAATTAGGCGGGTAAAATATACATATCTGGCTCAACAAAGAAATGCCTATATCACTTCCTAGACTGAATAAAACAACTATTTCGCTTGGCAAACACACGGGGCAAGTTCTAGGCATCAAATGCAATGCACAGAATAACACCAAACCTCACACACACATGGCACATAACTCACTCAGGATTGGATTCATCAAGACACTCTAGTCAAAGCAGTTAAGCAAATTTAAAATCATACAATTTAAGGTACTTATACAAGAGTCAAAAACTGAGCCTAAGCGTCACAACCAAAGTACTCACTATTCTCAAGGCATAACCAAGTCAAGAGATATTGCTTCAATTCAAAACACAACACAATGGCTCCTACTCCCAAAAAAACTAACTACACCCGGTTCAAATAAAACCCTTGGAAAAGAACCGTGGCACAAAGAAAAACCAAGGGGGAATTATTACACTACCTACAAAAAAAATCTTTTTTTTTCTTTAAACTTAAATCCCTCAAGAAAATTGTCTAATAGATCCATCGTCGGGAAAAGTCCAATCTTTTAAAAAAAACTATTTAATTAAACTAATACAGCTAAAGTAGCATGAAAAGTCACCCAGACAATCTCATCTAAAGTAGCATGAAAAGTCACCCAGACAATCTCATCACCCCACACTTAAAATTGTGCATTGTCCCCAATGCACACCATAACTAATAAAAGGGTAAAAGAGACTCCCTGGTAGGCCAAAGGCCGAAGCACTAACAGCTCATGGGGTACTCAGACTTCTCCCAAGCTTGGTCCTTCGTGCGGGTACCTCACACTTAGTTCCAGCCATTTGGTTTGCTGTTGCATCCTTCCAATACCTTTGCTTTCCATTCTCCTAAAAAAAATAAAAAATTGACACTACAAAAATAATACAATTAAAAAGAAAAAATAAAAATAAACAAAACAAAGCAATAAAGCTGGGTTGCCTCCCAACAAGCGCTTGATTTAACGTCGCGGCACGACGCGAATCACTTTTTTGCCTCCACCTCGAGCTTATGAATTGAACCCCAAGTTTTGCTTCAAGCTTATGATTATGCTCTTGGGGCAGTACAAATTCTTGCGAGCCAAAAATTAGATAAAATATTATGCACTTTTTGGCTCTCGACCGAGGAGTGTCACCTTGCCTAGACGGCCTTGAGAAATCCAAAATATAAGGCTCATCTACCTCTTCCTTGGACTCCTTTTTATGCTCATAAGGGTGAATTTCCATTTCACCGTCTGAACATAATGTAGCGAAGTGTTTGGAATGAGGTCCAACGCGCTCAAATACATGAACTTCAAGATTTTTAACCTCCTCAACACCAATCACACTAGAGTCAACTAAATTTGTATCTTCAACGTCCTTGGTTGACTCTAGTATTACTTCTTCAACATTGACATCCTCAAATTCTAGTTGGCTAGGTTGTTGATGTTCTACTCTGACCTCCCCAATTAACACCTCAAATTCATGCTCTTCTTGGCTACTATCCTCAATAGGCTTGTTGAGCATTAAAAGCTCCAACCACTTGACTCAATTGAGCCTCCAACTTGCGAATAGTTGCCTTTTGCCTTTCTATGTGCAATTATTTCTCATTGTTTTGTTCCAGAAGGCACTTTAGCATATCCTTGATCTCCTTCAAGTCCGCATTCCCAGGTTCTTTGTTCCTATTAACTTCACAAGAAAAGGTAGAACCATCATAGTAAGGGGTTGGGGAAAAATAATAAATATAAGCACAAACATGAAGGTGACCATTTTTACCACCACACACATCACACACATTCCACAAATAAGATTGAGTTGGTGCACATAACTCGCTCTTAGGAACGTTTTTGAAAATTTTTCCACGGGTGATTTCCTTCACAATATGTATGGAGATCAATAGTAGAATTATCTACACCTAAATTCCCATAATTCCAAGATGCCATGTTTCTCAAATCGATAGTTATAAAAAAAAATACAAAAAAAAAAAAACAAAACAAAAGAAAACAAAATAAAAGTTCAAACTCGTAACCTAGCAATATATACAGCTACAACTACACCGTTAGTTCCCCGGCAACGGCGCCAAAATTTGATCACGCCCAACTCTAGTCCTAAAAAGGATAAGCGGTCGCTGCAAATATATCCGGAGTCGAATCCCACAGAGAACTAAGGTTTAGCTGTAATTGATCAATATCGCAAAGAAGACAAGTTTGAACAATTTTTAAATTATAATATTAAGATTTTTATATCTAACTAATTAACCAACAAATACTATAAAACGGTAAAATTATCAACTAACGAGATAAAGGTTTGGAGACTAAATTAATGAGGTATAGAGTTATGATTTCCCCAATTGTTGATTTCATTAATTGTATGTTTCTTATAGCTTTGACTTAGTTGCCTCTATCAATCATGAACTCTCCAGCTATCATAAATCTCTCTCAAGCAATTATGATAATTTACTAGACGCACTCTCTCAAGCTACGCTAGATAGATTCACATTACAGTTCACTTAGATCGCACCTGAGGTATCGTTATCTCTAATCCAACCTCTAAACCCTCGGTTATGACTCTCGCCTATACTCCGGGAGTGATGTTGTTCAAACAACTACCTAAATATGCACTCTCTCTCAAGCAGATACATAATAAATAGGGACGACTAATTGAGGATCCTTTCAATTAACCACAATCAAAACGTAGTTGAACAAATAGAGATAAACAACCAATTCAAAACTATATTAATATAACAACCAATTCATCCCTAAAAGGTTCCATCAAAACCCTAGAAAAACAATTAGCTATTCATAATAGTATGTAAAACTACAACACTAAAAATCATAACCAACAATGAAAAAATAGGAAGAAGAAGGAAAAAATCGTTGAAGAATTTCGTGCCTTGCTCCTATTGTGTTCTTGACTCCTTAGGTCGAATCTCCGGTCTCCTTAGCCTCCTTAGGTCTAAATTATGTCAAAAGTGTGTCCAACCCCTTCAAAATAGGTTTAGGACCCCTTTTTATACAAGTTGGAATGGTGTAGAGCCGAAATAACCTTGTCCCGGACGAAATAGGACTTCTTTTTGACGCCTGGAGCGGCGCGGCTGCGGCCAAAACGTGGTAGGACCGCGGCCAGACAAGCTCTTTGATTTTCTGCCGCGGTCAGTTCCGCGGTCGCAGTTTTGATCGCGTTTTTGACCCTGTTCCGTTTGGAATTTGGAAAAACGTAAAACATGAAAGTTGTATCTGTTTGAGTTAGCTTTCCAGCTATACATTGTGGATCCCAAATGGACTTCTGAGCAAAAAGTTATGTGCATTTTACTAGACAGTGCGCAATATGCCTACTCGAGTCTTCGTTTTGTTGTTTTATCATCCGTTGATCCCCGAATACGATCCCGGCTTAATTCCTTGGGCTTTTACTCAGACTTCAAAGCTCCAAATCACTTGAATTCATTCCATAACATCTATATATCTCGGAATCACTCCTACAAGGCATAAAACACACCGTTAGTGCAAAACACTAGCGATTAAAGCGCAAACTTAATTAAAGTGCAGTAAATTAGAGTGTAATAAGCACTAGAATACGTAATTATAGCCCATCATCACCCTCTCCAAACCAAATTTAAAGAACTTCTAAAACCCTTCATGAACTAATTTCCACTATTAGGCGCCAAAACGCTCCAGGGTCATCCAAAACCCAATCCGAACATACGCCTAAGTCTGAAATCATTGTACGAACCTGTTGGAACCGTCAAATCCCTATTCTGAGGCCGTTTATTCAAAATGTTGATCGAAGTCAAACTTGGCCTTTCAGGCCAACCTTAAGGAACCAAGTGTTCCGATTTCAACTCAAACCCTTCCAAATCCCGAATCAACCATCCCCGCAAGTCATAAATCAGTAAAGCAAGTACGGAAAGTCTTACTCAGGGGAACGGGGTTCCAGAAAGCAAAACGACCGGTCGGGTCGTTACATTTTTAATTTGTTTCTGGTGCATTCTATTTCTTTTCTTCTATTTTTTTCGTTGAACCTTATTAAATAATTCAATTACTATAATATCATTCAAGTTCTTTTTCTTCCTCTTTCCTTTTTTTGTATTTTTAGTTTTCACTAGTAGTCGTATCCGCGCAATGGTCGGTCAATATTAGAAAATATTAATTATATTAAATTGTGATCGGACATGTTTGAACAAATTAGATCGTATTGCTTTAATAAATTTCAATTGTCATTTTATTTGTCAATAAGATACCCAATAATAAAATCTCTATTAAATTAAAGGGACTTATATAATCATTAAATAACCATTTTGTTCTATAATTTTCTTTATTCTATTATCCAATGTTTAGTATTTTACATTGTTAATAGAAATTTTTATGAGCATATTACTTTGTTTAATATTTTTGTTTGCTTACATTCTTTTTGTAACATAAGAGAAGATATATATATATATATATATGTATTTATTTATTTATTTATTAATCTTGAAATATTTTTTATTTCAAATTTTATTCTGTTTTTGTCAATAATATTATCTGAATTTTAATGAAAAAAATCTCTATTAAATTAAAGGAACTTATAGAGTCATAGAATAAATTTTTTGTTATGTATTTTCTTATTATATTATCCAATATTTAATATAATTTCATTGTTGATATAAATTTTTATTAGCATATTACTTTATTTAAATTTTTTATGCTACTTTCTTTTTTAATATTATATAAGATACATATTTTTTTATTTTTTTAGTTTATTCTATATTCTCAATAATATTTTCCAAAAAATAATTTTTTGTTTTAAAAAAAAAGTTATTTAAAAAAACAAATAATTCAAAATTTCTCAGTTTTTATTATATGGTAATTTTTGTTTTATTTTGAAGACATTTTAAGAACTCCAACTTGAATCTACTCTCCAATTTGAATGGATATTTATTTTTTCAATTTCGTTTTTTATTATAAAATATTTTATTTTAATATTTTATAGATATATACACTCAAAAACAATTACCAATAAGTAATTATCAATTAAATAACTAATTATTAACTACTTATGCTAAGTGGCTTTTTTCTATGTTGCCACTTGGCTTAAGGAGAGGGCCTTTTTCTCTCCTTCTAATAATATATAGATTATATGATTTGATAGCAATAGATTTGTTTTGTATGGATACATCACTTAAGGTAAATTTTTTGGCATATTATATTTGCATGAATTTGCATTTCATTAATTTTTTCGTAAAGTATACATATGGTATATTTCATCTGAATATGTATGTCATTATGCTCTTAGGGAAAAGGTTGGTGATTGGCTCGATAATAACTTTAGCATTTATTGCAGTAATATTCTAATAATGTGTTAATTAATTGTATGTTTATTATGCATTCTAGTATGGTTATTTTTTAATACTTCACCTTATTCTTTCATTTTACAGATATTTTTATGAATTTATCTTACACAAAAGGAAGAATAATAAGTCATTCACCAAACAGAATTTCGATAGTCACTTACCAAGTATTCATAATTTTTATGCCGTTGAACTGTGACGACCCAACCCGTCGTCACGTGTGTTACCACCCCGTTTCCCCCATTTTATGCTTCTTCATGTTTCATTATCAGTATTTGATGTGTTAGAGTTGGTTTGGAATGGTTTTGATAAGAAATGAGACATTTAGTCTCTTTTAAGAAGGCTTAATTGGAAAAGTCAACCGGACGTTGACCTTTGTGTTAGAGGGCTCGGATATGAATTCCGATGATTCGGTTAGCTTCGGGGGATGATTTGTGACTTAGGAGTGTGATCAAAAGTGATTTTGGAGGTCCGGAGTAGAATTAGGCTTGAATTGGCAAAGTTAGGATTTTGGCGAATTCCGGTCGATAGGTGAGATTTTGATCCGGGGATCGGAATGGAATTCCGAGAGTTGCAGTAGCTTCGTTAGGTGATTTGGAATGTGTGTACAAAATTTCAGGTCATTCGGGACTGTTTTGGTTGGAGTTTTGATCGAATGCGTGTTTCGGAAGTTTTGGAAGAACTTAGGCTTGAATTCGATGAGAAATGATGGTTTTGGTGTTGTTTGAGGTGTTTTGATGATTGGAGCAAGTTTGAGTAAGGTGTTGGATCATGTTTGTGTTTTTGGTTGGGGTCCCAGGGACCTCGGGGTGAGTTCGGGTGGTTGAACGGAGAGTTTTGGAGTTGTGGCATGTTTAACTTTGCTGGTATCTGGTGTTTTCGCACCCGCGGTTATGGGACCGCAGGTGCAGTCTCGCAGAAGCGAGTAGGAAGGCGCAGAAGCGGAAAAGGTTGGTCCATGTCAGGTTTCGCAGAAGCGGATGTGGACCGAAGATGCGGAAGTCGCAGAATCAACATTTTACCGCAGAAGCGGAAACAACTGCTCAGAAGATGGTTTTAATTCCTTCGCGAAATTTTACAGAAATATATTTTTAACTTCGGAATTGGGGTGTTCTTGAGCGATTTTGAAGAGAAAATTCAAGGACTTCGATCAGGTAAGTATTCTTGGACTTGGAACACAATTTTATCATGCAAATACATGAAATTACACTGAAAAACTCAAGGAATTAAGATCAAAAAGGGTGGTTTAGGGCTTGAAACCTAAGAGAACAAAAATGGGAATTTGAGGGGCCATTTGGACTCCG
Source organism: Nicotiana attenuata (assembly GCF_001879085.1). Classification (NCBI taxonomy): domain Eukaryota; kingdom Viridiplantae; phylum Streptophyta; class Magnoliopsida; order Solanales; family Solanaceae; genus Nicotiana; species Nicotiana attenuata. The sequence continues at coordinate 27,402 of NW_017673311.1, forward strand.
ATTTTGGTGTTCTTTATATGTATAGACTCGTGGCGAGATAAGGAATCCGGTGATGTAAATTTTATAATTTTTCGAGAAGTGGGCCCGGGGCTCGGGTTTTGCCAACTTCGTAATTTTCGATATTTTTCGAGTCTTTTCAAGTGGGTTATATTCCCTTAGCATATTGTGACGTATTCGTTGTGGTTTTAGTCAGATTCGACGCACGAGGAGGTGAATTCGAAAGGCAAGGGCATAGCAAGCTAGGACTTTGGCCAGCTTGAGGTTAGTAATAAATGTAAATGCTGCGTTGAGGGTTTGAAACCCCGAATTTGCACATCGTAGTGCTATGTGAGGTGACTTGCACGCCGGATAACGGGCGTGGGGTAGAGCACCGTCGGGGATTGTGACTTGGTCCGTCCCGCTTAATAAAAATTACTACCTAATTGATTGTAGTTTTTGTGATATCCTTATAAAAATGGATTAATTGTCATAATTGGGCTTTGTGCCAACTACTTGAATCCTTCAGGGATTATTTTTACTGGTTTCTTACCATAATTATAAATATTGAACTCAGTCCTGGCATTTAATACTCTTTTGTAAACTCAGCCACTTTTCTCAAAATTAGAAACTAAATTAATATTTTTAAATGAGTTTGGCTGAATATTTTTATGTTATTGTGCCTGAGGGGCTTATGTGATTTTGGACTGAGTATGGGATCGGGCTGCACGCCGCAGCGGTATGATATTGATATTGATATGAGGCCGAGGGCCTGTTTGATGCCACGAGATGGCTTATTATTGCGCTTGGGCCGTAAGGGGCCCCTTCCGGGGTCTGCACACCCCCAGTGAGCGCCGTCGACGTTAAACAAATGGAGCGGGCTGCATGCCGCAGTGGGGTACTGGAGAGTACCGGTTTATGTGTTGCATTGCATGTTTTAATTGTCATTTATTATTTATCTATTGTGGTATTATGATAATTGTCTTGACTGTTTTACTGTATTTATAGATTTACCTTGTGTTATTTAGGATTTCTTATCCTCAGACATTATTTATATTTATTACTTTCTGGGTTGGAGGTACTCACAATACTCCCTGCACCTTGTGTGCAGATCCAGGTACACCACAGGGTGAGTGAGGATTTGTTTAGTTGAGCAGCAGTATTCGGGGGTATCGAGGTAGCTGCATGGCGTTCGCAGCCTTGATCTCTCCCATCTATCTTTATCCTTTTATTCGTATTTTCTTTCCTAGACAGACTTGTGATTAGGTGAATATTTTGTATTAGAGGCTCATGTTCGTGACACCAGATCTGTGGGCTATTTAGTATTTTATTTTGGGGTTTTCGGATGTTAGAAATTATTTCAGAGATTCCGCATTTAAATTGTTATTTTTACTTGTGAATATTTATTTATCCATCTAGGTTATTTGGTTAAGGTTGTGTAAATGGTCGGGCTTGCCTAGCAGTATGTTGGGCGCCATCACGACCGGGGTTTGGGTCGTGACAAGGTGGTATTAGAGCCTAGGTTACTTGGTCTCGCAAGTTATGATCCGGTTTAGTAGAGTCTCGTGGATCGGTACGGAGACATCTGTATTTATCCTCGAGAGACTGCAAAACCTTTAGGAAATACTCCATATTCTTGAAACTCTTGTCGTGAGGTTTGGTTGAACTGTGAACTAAATCTTTGTTATTCTATTCTCTCACAGATGGTGAGAACACGAGCTACCGAACGTGACGGACGACCACCAGTGCCACCTACTGAGGCCGCCAGAGGCCGTGGACGCGGTCGTGGTCGTGGCAGGGGTAGAGTAGCCGGGGCAGCACCTGCTAATCCGATAATTGCCCCAGCTCAGGATCAGGTTCCAGCGGTGGAGACCCCAGCAGCACCTGCTCAGGCACCAGCTGTGCCTATTGTAATTCCGGGTCTTCAGGAGACCTTGGCACAGATCTTGACGGTCTGTACTGGCTTGGCTCAGGCAGTTTCAGCCACCACAGCAACAACAGCTACTTCACAGACCGGGGGAGGCAATCAGACCCCCGATGCCCACACACCTCGCAGGGAGTGCAGGGAGTGCGGAGGCACCTCCAGCTCAGCAGGTTGCACCAGCTCAGGGTTTTGTGGTTCCAGCTATGCCAGACGATGAGCAGCGTCGTCTCGAGAGGTTTGGTAGACTCCAGCCTCCGACATTTGGTGGTGCTGAGGGCGAGGATGCCCAGAGTTTTCTTGACAGATGCCAGCGTATGCTCCGTACGGCGGGAATCCTCGAGTCGAGTGGTGTGGCATTTACTACTTTTCAGTTCACGGGGGATGCTCTTACTTGGTGGGAGGACTTTGAGAGGCGTAGGCCTGCCGGTGCAGCACCTCTGACTTGGCAGCAGTTCTCAGCTCTTTTTCTGGAGAAGTATATACCTCAGTCCCGCAGGGAAGAGTTGCGTAGGCAGTTTGAGTGGTTGACACAGGGAGATATGACAGTGACTCAGTACGAGATGAGGTTTTCCCAGTTGGCTCGTCATGCTACTTGGATGGTTCCAACAGATCGCGAGAGGATTAGGAGATTTGTGGATGGTCTTAACTACCATCTCCGTATTCTGATGACTAGAGAGAGAGTACTGGGTGCTACGTTTGAGGAGGTGGTAGACATTGCTCGTGAGATTGAGTCAGTTCGCCGTAGAGAGCGAGAGGAGAGGGAGGCTAAGAGGCCTCGTGGATCGGGCAGTTACAGTGGTGCTCCTTCGAGGGGTCAGTTCCAGTAGGGTAGAGGTCGCTCTTTCAGGCCTGCTCAGTCAGCTCGTCCAGAGTATCGTGGGGGATCTTCAGGCCGTAGTCATCATAGGCCCTAGTAGGGTCAGACTTCACTCAGCGCCCTCCCAGCTCAGAGTTCATCTCATGCCCCATCAGTTCAGGGTTCTTCTGAGCCGAGTGTATCTGCTAGTCACTCCGGTGCGAGAGGTTCTCATCAGTCCCCATCTCCAGTACCGGGCAACTGTTATGAGTGCAGAGAGTTGGGTCATTTTAGGAGGCAGTGCCCTCGCCTTGGTGGCAGACAACATCAGTAGAGGGGTTAGCCCTCGACTTTTGCTCCAGTTACTTCATCACCCGCCCAGTCAGCTAAGGGTGGAAATCAGGCAGCCAGGGGTCGTCCCAAAGGTGGAGATCGATCAGGCGGTGGCCAGGCTCGTTTCTACGCTATGCCGGGCAGGACAGATGCCATTGCTTCAGACGCGGTCATTACATGTATTATTTCAGTATGTCACAGAGACGCCTCAGTATTATTTGATCCCGGTTCTACCTATTCATATGTGTCTTCATATTTTGCTCATCATTTGGGAACATCCCGAGGGTGTCTTGCCTTACCTGTTCATGTATCTACCCCGGTGGGCGACACTATTATTGTAGACCATGTATTCCGGTCATGTTTGGTGACTATTGGGGGTCTGGAGACCCGAGTTGATTTATTGCTATTGATCATGGTAGACTTCGATGTTATCCTGGGCATGGACTGGTTATCTCCGTGTCATGCTATTCTAGACTGTTATGCTAAGACAGTCACTTTGGCTATGCCGGGTGTACCGCGGATCGAGTGGCGTGGTGTGACTGACTATATTCCTAGTAGAGTTATTTCTTTCTTGAAGGCCCAGCGTATGGTTGGGAAGGGTTGTCTTTCCTATTTGGCGTTTGTGAGAGAGTGGGAGCTGAGACTCCTAGCATTGAGTCGGTTCCCGTTGTGAGGGAGTTTCCCGATGTGTTTCCTACAGACCTGCCGGGTATGCCGCCGGACAGGGACATTGATTTTGGTATTGACCTGGTGCCGAGCACTCAGCCCATTTCTATTCCACCATATCGCATGGCACCAGCGGAGTTGAAAGAATTGAAGGAGCAGCTTCAGGAGCTCTTGGATAAGGGGTTTATTCAGCCTGGTGTGTCACCTTGGGGTGCACCAGTTCTGTTTGTGAAGAAGAAGGATGGCACAATGAGAATGTGCATCGACTATAGGCAATTGAACAAGGTAACAATTAAGAACAAGTATCCCCTACCTCACATTGATGATTTGTTTGACCAACTTCAGGGAGCGAGGGTGTTCTCCAAGATTGATCTCCGTTCGGGTTATCACCAGCTGAAGATCAGGGGTTCAGATATTCATAAGACTGCTTTCAGGACTAGATACGGTCACTATCAATTTCATGTCATGTCTTTCGGGCTGACCAATGCCCCAGCAGCGTTCATGCATCTAATGAACAGTGTATTCCGGCCTTATCTAGATTCATTTGTCATAGTGTTCATTGATGACATCCTGGTATACTCGCGTAGTCAGGAGGAGCACGTGCAGCATTTGCGAGTTGTGTTGCAGAGATTAAGGGAGGAGAGGCTTTATGCAAAGTTCTCCAAGTGTGAGTTTTGGCTCAGTTCAGTGGCTTTCTTGGGACATGTGGTGTCCAGCGAGGGTATTCAGGTTGACCCAAAGAAGATAGAGGCAGTGCAGAGTTGGTCTAGACCGATCTCAGCCACAGAGATTCGCAGCTTCCTAGGGTTGGCAGGTTATTATCGCCGGTTTGTTCAGGGATTTTCCTCTATTGCGTCACCCTTGACTAAGTTGACTCAGAAGGGTGTCTCGTTTGTATGGTTGGACGAGTGTGAGGAGAGCTTTCAGAAGCTCAAGACGGCGTTGACTACAGCCCCAGTTTTAGTTTTTCCATTAGCTTCAGGCTCTTATACGGTATATTGCGATGCTTCGAGAGTTGGGATTGGTTGTGTTTTGATGCAGGAGGGTAGAGTTATTGCGTATGCTTCTCTTCAGTTGAAGCCCCATGAGCAGAACTACCCCGTTCATGATTTGGAGCTAGCTGCTATAGTTCATGCACTGAAGATTTGGAGGCATTACTTGTATGGTGTATCCTGTGAGGTATTCACTGATCATCGCAGTCTCCAGCACTTGTTCAAACAAAAGGATCTTAATTTAAGGCAGCGTAGATGGTTGGAGTTACTTAAGGATTATGACATTACTATTCTGTATCACCCGGGGAAGGCCAATGTAGTGGCCGATGCTTTGAGCCGGAAGTCGGTGAGTATGGGAAGTTTGGCATACATTCCAGTTGAGGAGAGGCCATTTGCAGTTGATGTTCAAGCCTTAGCGAACCGATTTGTGAGACTAGATATTTCATAGCCCAGTCGAGTGTTGGCTTGTGTGGTTTCTCGGTCTTCCTTGTATGACGTATCAGGGAGTGTCAGTATGAGGATCCGCATTTGCTTGTCCTTAAGGACAGGGTTCAGCATGATGATGCCAGGGACGTGACTATTGGGGATGATGGTGTGTTGAGGATGCAGGGCCGGATTTGCGTGCCCAACGTGGATGGGCTTCGGGAGTTGATATTGGAGGAGGCCCATAGCTCGTGGTATTCCATTCATCCGGGTGCCGCAAAAATGTATCAGGATCTTAGACAGCACTATGGTGGCGGAGGATAAAGAGAGATATTGTGGAGTATGTAGCCCGGTGTCTTAACTGTCAGCAAGTGAAATACGAGCATCAGAGACCGGGTGGCTTACATCAGCAGATGGTTATTCCAGAGTGGAAGTGGGAGAGGATCACTATGGATTTTGTTGCTGGACTCCCACGAAATCTGAAGAAATTTGATGCTATTTGGGTGACTGTAGACAGGCTGACCAAGTCCGCGCACTTCATTCCGGTTTGTACTACTTATTCTTCAGAGCGGCTGGTAGAGATCTATATTCGGGAGATAGTTCGATTGCATGGTGTCCCAGTTTCCATCATATCAGATCGGGGCACTCAGTTCACCTCTCAGTTTTGGCAGGCAGTACAGCGAGAGTTGGGTACTCAGGTGCAGTTGAGCACAGCTTTTCACCCTCAGACGGACGGGCAGTCCGAGCGCACCATTTAGATATTAGAGGATATGTTACGTGCCTGCGTTATTGATTATGGAGGGTCATGGGATCAGTTTCTACCGCTTGCAGAGTTTGCCTACAACAATAGCTATCGGTCCAGCATTCAGATGGCACCGTATGAGGCCTTATATGGGAGGCGGTGTAGATCTCCAGTTGGTTGGTTCGAGCCGGGGAGGCTAGATTGTTGGGGACGGATTTGGTTCAGGATGCATTGGAAAAGGTGAAGGTGATTCAGGAGAGACTCCGTACAACACAGTCGAGACAGAAGAGTTATGCAGACAAGAAGGTTCGAGATGTATCTTTTATGATTGGTGAGAAGGTCTTGCTGAAGGTTTCACCCACAAAGAGTGTTATGAGATTTGGGAAGAAAGGGAAGCTGAGTCCGCAGTTCATATGGCCTTTTGAGGTACCTAGGAGGATTGGGGAGGTGGCTTATGAGCTTGCCCTGCCACCTAGTTTGTCGGGCGTCCATCTAGTTTTTCATGTGTCTATGCTCCGGAAGTACATTGGGGACCCGTCCCATGTTCTAGATTTTAGTACAGTTCAGCTGGAGGGTGACTTGACTTATGAGGTAGAGCCAACAGCCATTTTGGATCGTCAGGTTCGGAAGTTGAGGTCAAAGGATGTTGCTTCGGTGAAAGTACAGTAGAGAGGTCGGCCCGTGGAGGAGGCTACCTGGTAGACCGAGCGGGAGATGCGGTGCAGATACCCTCACCTATTCGATGTATCAGGTATGTTTCTTGACTCGCTCGAGGACGAGCATTTGTTTAAGTTGGGGAGGATGTGACGACCCAGCCCGTCGTCACGTGTGTTACCGCCCCGTTTCCCCAGTTTTATGCTTCTTCATGTTTCATTATCAGTATTTGATGTGTTAGAGTTGGTTTGGAATGGTTTTGATAAGAAATGAGACACTTAGTCTCTTTTAAGAAGGCTTAAGTTGGAAAAGTCAACCGGACGTTGACCTTTGTGTTAGAGGGCTCGGATATGAATTTCCGATTATTCGGTTAGCTTCGGGGGATGATTTGTGACTTAGGAGTGTGATCAAAAGTGATTTTGGAGGTCCGGAGTAGAATTAGGCTTGAATTGGCAAAGTTAGGATTTTGGCGAATTCCGGTCGATAGGTGAGATTTTGATCCGGGGGTCAGAATGGAATTCCGAGAGTTGCAGTAGCTTCGTTAGGTGATTTGGGATGTGTGTGCAAAATTTCAGGTCATTCGGGGCTGTTTTGGTTGGAGTTTTGATCGAATGCGTATTTTGGAAGTTTTGGAAGAACTTAGGCTTGAATTCGATGAGAAATGATAGTTTTGGTGTTGTTTGAGGTGTTTTGATGATTGGAGCAAGTTTGAATAAGGTGTTGGATCATGTTTTTGTTTTTGGTTGGGGTCCCGGGGACCTCGTGGTGAGTTCGGGTGGTTGAATGGAGAGTTTTGGAGTTGTGGCATGTTTAACTTTGCTGGTATCTGGTGTTTTCGCACCTGCGGTCACAGAAGCGGAAAAGGTTGGTCCATGTCAGGTTCCGCAGAAGCGGACGTGGACCGCAGATGCGAAAGTCGCAGAAGCGATATTTTACCGCAGAAGCGGAAACAACTGCTCAGAAGATGGTTTTAATTCCTTCGCGAAATTTTATAGAAACATATTTTTAACTTCGGAATTGGGGTGTTATTGAGTGATTTGAAGAGGAAATTCAAGGACTTCGATCAGGTAAGCATTCTTGGACTTGGAACACAATTTTATCATGCAAATACATGAAATTACACTGAAAACTCAAGGAATTAAGGTCAAAAATGGTGGTTTAGGGCTTGAAACCTAAGAGAACAAAAATGGAAATTTGAGGGGTCATTTGGAATCCGATTTTGGTGTTCTTTATATGTATAGACTCGTGGCGAGATAAGGAATCCGGTGATGTGAATTTTATAATTTTTCGAGAAGTGGGCCCGGGACTCGGGTTTTGCCAACTTCGTAATTTTCGATGTTTTTCGAGTCTTTTCGAGTGGGTTATATTCCCTTAGCATATTGTGACGTATTCGTTGTGGTTTTGGTTAGATTCGACGCACGAAGAGGTGAATTCGAAAGGCAAGGGCATAGCAATCTAGGAGTTTGGCCAGCTTGAGGTTAGTAATAAATGTAAATGCTGCGTTGAGGTTTTGAAACCCCGAATTTGCACATCGTAGTGCTATGTGAGGTGACTTGCACGCCGGATAACGGGCGTGGGGTAGAGCACCGTCACGGATTGTGACTTGGTCCGTCTCGGTTAATAAAAATTACTATCTAATTGATTGTAGTTTTTGTGATATCCTTATAAAAATGGATTAATTGTCATAATTGGGCTTTGTGCCAACTACTTGAATCCTTCAGGGATTACTGGTTTCTTACCATAATTATAAATATTGAACTCAGTCCTGGTATTTAATACTGTTTTGTAAACTCAGCCACTTTTCTCAAAACTAGAAACTAAATTAATATTTCTAAATGAAGTTTGGGCTGAATATTTTTATGTTATTGTGCCCGAGGGGCTTATGTGATTTTGGACTGAGTATGGGATCGGGTTGCATGCCGCAGCGGTATGATATTGATATTGATATGAGGCCGAGGGCCTGTTTGATGCCACGAGATGACTTATTATTGCGCTTGGGCCGTAAGGGGCCCCTCCCGGAGTCTGCACACCCCCAGTGAGCACCGTCAATGTTAAATAAATGGAGCGGGCTGCACGCCGCAGTGGGGTATTGGAGAGTACCGGTTTATGTGTTGCATTGCATGTTTTAATTGTCATTTATTATTTATCTGTTGTGGTATAATGATAATTGTCTTTACTGTTTTACTGTATTTATAGCTTTACCTTGTGTTATTTAGGATTTCTTATCCTCAGACATTATTTATATTTATTACTTTCTGGGTTGGAAGTACTCACAATACTCCCTGCACCTTGTGTGCAGATCCAGGTACACCACAGGGTGAGTGATGATTTGTTTAGCTGAGTAGCAGTATTCGGGAGTATCGAGGTAGCTGCATGGCGTTCGCAGCCTTGATCTTTCCCATCTATCTTTATCCTTTTATTCGTATTTTCTTTCCTAGACAGACTTGTGATTAGGTGAATATTTTGTATTAGAGGCTCATGTTCGTGACACCAGATCTGTGGGCTATTTAGTATTTTATTTTGGGGTTTTCGGATGTTAGAAATTATTTCAGAGATTCCGCATTTAAATTGTTATTTTTACTTGTGAATATTTATTTATCCATCTAGGTTATTTGGTTAAGGTTGTGTAAATGGTCGGGCTTGCCTAGCAGTATGTTGGGCGCCATCACGACCGGGGTTTGGGTCGTGACATGAACAATCACTCTTTTTTTTTTTTTTTTTCAGTAGTTTTTTTTTAGCATTACAAGAAAAATGCAAAATCCATGAAAATTTTGTTTGGGACTATACAAAAATATTCATTGGTAATTAGTTTTCCGCGAACTTTCCTACCAAAAGAAAAAATTCGATGAAGAAATCTTCGTACCTAATTATTACCTATGGCTTTTCAATTGTTTTAACCTTTTATCATATCATTATTATCTTGTTTCATTTTATAGTCATCTTTATAAATTTGCTTTAGATAAAAAGAAAAAAATAAATCAATTTCAACAAACAATATATCAAGTATTCATAATGTTTTAAGGTTAACAATTCTCATTTTCATAATTGAAGTGAAACCCTATTCTCTTTTTTTGATAGATTATATCCATCGAATATGTTTGAGGTTGATCAATTTGAACTTATATTCTTCCTTTTTAAAATGTCATGTTACTAATTTGAGCTTATTTTTTTTCCGTATATTAAACCGGCTGAATAAGTTCACCACTAAGCAAATTGAGCTTATATTCTTTCTTTTCAAGTTTCGTATCGCACACATATTTTAAATTTATCTATTTTACTTTAATAAAATTTGTACTAATTGATATGGATATACATGCAACGCACGTATTCCGAAACTAGTATATTATAAAAACACGAAAACCCTTAACGTAATATCATTTGCCTTTTACCCTTTAATAATAAATTTCATAATGGACAAAATAGTCATTTTAATTGTTTTCTTATATTTAGGAAAAATCATTAATTATTTCCATAATATTTAGGAATTCGACATCGACTAAATTTAATTATTAAAAGATATGGAAACTCTAAAATAAGGGTAAGAGCTTTAGAATGAAGGAATAAAAAAGGGAACGATTTAAATATGTAAACATATACTTTGAAAAGATTTGAATTTAAAAATAAGGAACGATTTTAGATAAAGAATAGCTAAAAATAAGAAAAATAATCCATAGTTAAAGGAACAAATATGGTTTAAATAGTTGGGAGTACTACAATAGAACTTTTCTATTTTCTTGCGGATGATGAGATCAACTGTAAATTTAGCAAATTATGTCTTTTCCTACCATTTCTAGGAATTATGTTGCCTATTACAAGTTTAATACAAAGATTGATATCATTATCAGATGTGTGTTGTTATATCTATTGTCACGATCCAATTCTGGTTTAGGCCGCGATGGCGCCCAGCACCATTGCTAGGCAAGCCAACAGTGAAAAATCTAGTGATTTTCATTTTAAATAAGTTTTTCAAACAGTTAACTTTCCTAAATTTAAAGAATTTAATGAATAAAGAATTGTGAAGTAATCAAAACAAAAGCAGCTAAATGAAATCATTACTGTAGAAATACATCCAAAAATAATAAGTCTACTAGTGTATGCCAGTACCGGTGTCACAAGTGTATGAGCATTCTAGTTGTAACGACCTGATCGGTCGTTTTGTAATATACGCTCCATTTGGTGGCTTAAGGTCTTGAACAACTTCATATTATGTGTATCGACTTGTGTGCATGGCTGAATTCAGTTACCGGATGATTTGGAGTCAAATTGGAAGAAGGATTCTAGTTTTGGAAGCCTATGCAATGAAATTTGACCGGAATTTGACTTTTGTGTAAACGGCTCCGGAATGAGTTTTGGATGATCTCAACAGCTTAGTATGGTGATTTTGGGCTTAGGCGTGCGTCCGGATTTGGATTTGAAGATCTGTAGGGTAAATTGGAGCATTTCGGCGAAAGTTGGAAAAGTTGAAGTTTGGAAAATGGAGAAGTTTGACCAGGAGTTGACTTTTGTGATATCGGGGTTGGAATGCGATTCCCAGACTTAGAACAGATCCGTTATGTCATTTGGGACTTGTCTGCAAGATTTGGCGTCGTTCCGGGTTGATTTGATAGGTTTCGTTTTGAAAGTTCATAAGTTCGATTCATGATGCGATTCGTAGTTTCAACGTCGATTGATGTGATTTGAGACCTCGAGCGGGTCCGTGTTAGGGTATGACACCTGTTGGTATGCTTGGACGGGGTCCCGAGAGTCCCGGGCATGTTTCGGACGAGTTTCAGATGCTTTTCATAGTGTTGAGCAGGTCTGAGTTTTGGTGTAATCGCACCTGCGGACCTTGGGCGCAGGTGCGATGGTCGCAGGTGCGAAGATGGAGACGCAGGTGCGAGAGGAGATGGTCTTGGCAGTCTTCGCATATGCGGAGAAATGGTATGCATATGCGGCACCGTAGAAACGGATCCTTAGGCGCAAAAGCGAGAGGGAGCGCATGTGTGGTTGGTCATGCGCACCTACGGTTGCGAGAAGCGGCTAATTTTGTCGCAGGTGCGGTCACGCCTGAGCAGAGATTTATATTCGAGGGTTTGCCATTTTCTCCATATTTTGAGTTTTAGACTTCGGTTTTGGGAGCTTCTTTTTGGGTTTTTCAAGCAAACCGATTGGGTAAGTGTTCTTCACCTAGAATTTATTGTATTCCATGATTTTATCTTTATCTTTATCATTTAAATTGTGTTTTGAGTTGAGGAAATTGGTGGTTTTTGAAGAAAGTTTTCAAAATGAAAGATGATGATTTGAAGGGCCAAATGGTATTGGAATTTGATAATTTTAGTATGGTTGAACTCATATCAGAATGGGTGTTCGGTTTTTGTAAAATTTATCGGGTTCCGAGGTTGTAACGACCCGACCGGTCATTTTGAGCTCTAGCACGTCGTTCAGCGGTTTGAAGCCCTGAAGTTCGGAGTTGATTTGGAGAGAGAATTCTCATTTCGGAAGCTTTAAGTTGAAAGAATTGACTAAGATTGGATTTTTGAGTAAACGACCTCGGAATCGGGATTTGAAGGTTCCAGCAGGTTCGTATGATAATTTCGGACTTGGGCGTATGTCCGGATCGGGTTTTGGATGATCCGGGAACGTTTCGGCACCTATTGTGGAAGTTAGCATTTTTGGAAGAATTTCATAAGCTTGGGTTGAAAGGCATTTCAGTGTATCGATGTCCGTTTGGGATTCCGAGGCTGGGAATAGCTCCTCCGTATGGTGATTCTGGTGTTGGGAGCGCGATCGGAAGTGAATTTGGGGGTCCGTGGGTCATTTTGGAGCCATTTGGCTAAAGATAGAAATTTGAAGGTTTTTGGGAAGTTTGACCGAGAGTTGACTTTTTGATATGGGGTCAGATTCCGATTTCGGATGTTGGAGTAGGTCCGTAATGTCGAATATGACTTGTGTGCAAAATTTGAGGTCAATCGGACGTGATTTGATAGGTTTAAACATCGGAAGTAGAAGCTTGAAATTTTAAAGTTCATTAACATTGAATTGGAGTGCGATTCATGGTTTTAGCGTTGTTTGATGTGATTTGAGGCTTCGAGCAAGTCCGTGTTATGTTCTTAGACTTGTGCGGGTGTTTGGTTTGGAGCCCCGGGGGCTCGGGTGAGTTTCGTAGTAGCTACGGAGTGGTTTGTGAAAGAGTTGAAATTTTTGGTTCTGGTATGATCGCATTTGCGAGGAATTGGTCGCAAATGCGATCATCGCATTTGCGAGCCTGGGCTTCTAAGGGAAAGTTCGCATTTGCGAACGAAGGACCGCTTTTGCGAGGCTGTCACCTTCGCATTTGCAAAGGATTTTGTCGCAAATGCGAACATGGTAGGGTTAGCTAGGCTTCGCATTTGCGATGCGTTTGTCGCAGCGACATCGCAATTGCGAGCCGGATGTCACAAGTGCGACATCTGCGACTGGAACCCAGGGCATTTTATCCCGAGACTTAGCCCATTTCCTTCATTTCCCACTTGGTCTTAGGCGATTTTTGGAGCTCTTGGAAGAGGGTTTTCACCTAGCACTTTGAGGTAAGTAATTTCTACACAACATGAGTTAAATACATATATTATGGGTAGATTAACATGTGAAAATTAGGGAAAATCAAGGGTTTAGATGAAAAACCTAGAGTTTGATAAAAACAAGCTTTAACCACGAAATTTGTGATGGAATGAAGTAGAAATTATATATTATTGATCCTTAGGTTATGGGTAACAACTTTCTTCAAAAATTTCCGTAATACGGGCACGTGGGCCCGGGGATGAATTTTAGGAACCTTGCATTTAGGGTTGGAAAATTGGTTTAATAACTAGAATATGAACTTTTGAGCGTGTATTGACCAGTTCTTACCCCATTTGAATAGTTTTGGATCGTTCGGCTCCAATTTGGAGGTTTGAGCGCGTTCTTGAATTGGGACATAGGCTTCGGAGCGAGGTGAGTCTCCTTTCTAACCTTGTATGAGGGAATTGTCCCCATAGGTGAAGTAATTGGATAATGTGCTTCTGTTTGTGGGGGCTACGTACGCACGAGGTGATGAGAGTCCGTGCGTAGCTACTATTATGCTTAAGTCCGGATAGTTTAGGACCCAAAAGCATGCTTTACTTGCAATATTTGAAATCTTGTAGTCAATTTAAAAATGCTTAAAACATATCGAACGTGTAAATGAATTCCTAAAACACTAGTCATCGTTTCTTGATTTTTAAAAGAGAAATTGCATTTTCTTGGATAATTGTTTCCTGATGAAGTCTTGATTGACCGTCTGAATGTGTGTATCTATGGGTACCTGCTTCGCATGTATGATTCGCGAGCGGGGTAACTCTATTATTTATATTTGACCGCCCACGTATGATTCGTGAGCGGGGTAATAGATGCATCTATAGTACACGCCATTCGACCCTTTGGCAGTGCATAGTTTAAATATTGTTGGATCGGGCCGTACGTCCTCGGCATGATTTGCGCATGCTTATATTGCTTTCCTTGAAATTTATTGAAGTGATATTGTTTCTTCCCAGTTTGAGAATGAATGTATAAATGATGAAAAGGGATTTGGGAATTTCCTATAAATTGCTTACTTGCTTCACTTTATTGAATTACAATCATGCTTATATAAATCCTCAATTTGTTACATTATCGATTTATCATTATTGGACCACTAGTAAGTGTCGAAGTCGACCTCTCGTCTCTACTTCTTTGAGATTAGGCGGGATACTTTCTGAGTACACATTGTTTTCGCACTCATGCTACACTTGCTGTGCATTTTTGTTGCACAGGCACCTGCATCTCTAGCGGCCTAGTGGGCCTAGCAGCATTGGTTGATACAGAGACTTAGGTGAGCTGCACTTCTCGAGATGACCCGCGGCCAGTAGACTCTCTTTCAGATTTCCATATTTATTATCTGTCCTATTTTTATTCCGGACAGTTGTTCTATTATTTTGTTTCCTAGAGATAGCTCATGCACTTGTGACACACGGTTCTGAGATGATTATGGGATTGTTTAATATTGAGTTTGTTAAAGACATCAGTATCTATTCAGTAAAACTTATTGCTTATTGTTTAATGTACAAAAGGAACGATTTCGAAAATGTTAAAACAAGAAATTTCAAGTAAATTGGTGTTGGCCTGCCTGACAGTGGTGTCCGAGCTATCACGATCCTTAATGGATTTTGGGTCGTGACAACATGGTATCAGAGCACTAGGTTCCCGTAGGTCTCACGAGTCATGAGCAAGTCTAGTAGAGTCTCGCAGATCGGTACGTAGACGTTTGTACTTATCTTCGGGAGGCTACAGGGCTATTAGGAGCACTTCCCTTCATGATTTCCTCATCGTGCGATTTGATTCCTTTGAGGCTTATGCCTTTGTTTCCTTCCCAATCGATCTTATGCGACGCGAAACGCTTATCATAAATCAGGAATTGAGAAATTTTAAAGGTACTACAGAGTTGGTCCGGGATGCTTCTCCTGATGTAGTGGATTTGACTATTGTCGTCGCCTTGTGGAAGGACATTCTGTTGTTTCAGCCCAGTAGCTGTACTTTTGAGAGCTCTGAGGCTAGGTACAAGTTGCCATGATGCTTATGAACGATTGTCGTGCGGTATTGATATGATGGTAGGATACTAGCCTACGTGTCGGGGCAGTGAATGACTTGAAGGGGGATTTGCTCAGTACATGATTTAGAGATTCGGTATTTTATTCTCGGCATGGGAAAAACAATCGGGCTAAGAATGTCCAGACTTGGGTTGATGGAGTAACGAGGCTTGGTATTTGCGAGCGTGGTGGAATTTTCATCTGCGATGAGGTGTAGTTGTCCTTGTTGAATATACTAAGTTCGCCGGTGATAAGACCTTCTACAATTCGCCTTTGGGGCAGGATATTGAAAGATAGTATTGGAGAAGCGGTTGTCAGAGATCGCGGGGTGCGGTGGTTCAGGATTGAATGTGTATTTCTAATGCTGACGGCTTGAGAAAGATGATCTTCGGAAAGGTTTAAAAGTTAGTAGCGGTCTATTGGTTCGAGTGCTATCGAGGTAGATTTTGATCTAAGGCACCAGCTGAGCAGCAAAGGATGAGGAAGGACGTGTGGGAAGTGTCGTGCGGTGGTTAAACTTCTAGAAGGCCAGGCGTAAGAAGCGGAAGTCGAATAATTGCTTAAAGAAGAGGGTTTGGCCAAAGTGGGAGAGTGGTAGAGTAGCACGTGGGTTCAGTGGCGGAATAATTACACCTTTGAGAAAAGTTTGGAGTGGTTTGAGAATTTTTGTGGACGGTAAATGAGTCTACGAGCTTAATTTGAAAGTATTGGCTAGCATTACAGCGGGAGATTTGATATAACGGGAAGGAGCTGCTTGATATGAAGGAGGATACAACATAACTTTGAATTGGAAGATATTGCCGCACATTTAATTAATGTCCTCGAGGAGTAAATGGACTCGTGCACCTGGTGGATGAGCACCGGCTCAAGATGGGGTTATTGATGTCGTAGTGATTGTGCCTTGTGCAGCGGTGATGAAGGATGTCAGCGTGTAGTCTCCACAGTTGGGTTATCTCCTGTGAGCAGATCAGCGGTCGCATGGTTGGCGAAGCTTCTGCGAAGAATCCTACTGGCTATCTAGTAAGGAGGTCGGACATGTGAATGTGGTAAATGATTTAGAGTATTCATAAATAGTTCACAGAAAGATTTCGACGAATCTGGCGGTTTAATGGTGCGAGGTCATGTCAATAAGGGATAAAGAATCTTAGTGGGTTCCAAAGTTGTGTAATAGTGGCTTCAAGCTAAGTGGGAGAGTCCCACAGCCTACGATTGGGTTGTATGATTATCTTCTTGTGAAGATTTGGGTTATCGGCGTATTGGTAAGTTATTTCGGCTAAGGAAAGAGAACATCAGTAGTAATTTGAGCAAAGGGATTGAAGAATGTGTTCTATAATTGACGTCATCGATGCATGTTCAGGCTCTAGGAAGACTCAGGAATTATGCTTCGCGTAGAAGTGAGTTGCAAGGAAGGTGATTCGACCGGGTGCTTCTTGAGAGGGTGGTCATGTGCTAGCGGAGCCTTGCACTTGATTATATTCGGGACCATGCCAGAGTGGGTGACTCTCAATACCGGTCCTCGTGAATTCAAAGGTTAAAATGCGGTGCTAAGGATTCAAGCCGCAGTATGTTTAAGAATCGAGCTTGTGAAGCAGCTTATGATAAAAGGCTCAGAATGTTCTAAGATGTTTTGGCTTGCAGTGTAGCATTGGGAGGAAAGGGGAGAAAAGGACTTTGGATTCGTAGAGGAATTATCAGTATGGATGTGCCAGTCGAGATGCGAATATGCGCACAAGGAAGGTATGAAGTGGTTCGTGGGATTTGAGACAGCATGTTCTCATGTTATAAGTCCACTGGGGTTGAGTGTGTTATGTGTTGAATGAAGTTATTATTATTCTAAGGTCAATTAAGGACAAATTGGAAGAGGTTGGATTGGTTAGCCATGGTTGAGTTGGCATACTGGTGGCAGTGATCAGTTCCTTCAGTGTAATTAAGTTATGCAAGTGATTTGTGATGGTACATGTGAGGCTTGACGGCCGCCGTAATTAATTTTATTCGGAAGTATTCAAGTGTTATGGCCTGTGATCTGGAAGCGGATCCCGGAAGGGTTGTGGTGGTTTAGGCCACAACTTGAAGATTTGAATGTTCTACGGTTATGAGAAATCTCTCGTGTGTTGCTATGGTTCTCTTGGAATGAGTTAAGTAGAAAGTTTCCATGTGAGGAAGTGTTTACCATGTTAGTGGTTCAGGAGTTGTGATGAGATCTTGTACAATCGCATGTTGGCATGTTAGGTGCAGTGAGTGGTATGGAAGTTGAAGGTGAGGAACAAGGTTGCGGCTTGGTGTTGGCAAGGATGTCACGAGCTCGGATGAGCATGAAAGGGATTTTAATGTTTAGAGTAAGCTGGCAATGTCTTCAGTGCCACCTGAGATCGGTGTTTTGTGAAAGGGTCTTTGCAATCCTGGTTATGGATTCCTGATCGCTTTTCAGTGTTAGTGCGGCCGGTGGTATGGATGTGCAGACTTGTTATCTATTTCGGAAGGTCGTGGGAGCGTGTCCCACAGGAAGATTGTATAAGTGTGGCATGTAGTCACTTGATTGATAGGAGAATGAAACCAAGTATGAAGATTGTGGTGATACCGTAAATTTGAGGATTTATGCCTGAAGGGCACTCGGTTTATTGGGTTATGGACTGTGGAGGATTACTTCGATTATGACGGTTGTTCTTGTGTGTTATGGGAAAGAGGGGTTATTATGGATCCAGAAAAGATTATCGGCCTAGTTCGGTACGATCAGAATCGGCTTGAGGCCTGTGGATGGATTTAAATATGAAATGGGCTCTATATCAGGCCAATTGTGTTCATTTCAGCATAGCTCTCTTTATGGAGGAGTATTCGGACGTGGGATGTTATTTCGTCGTCGTTTATTTCATGTAATGCTATATTGTGCCGTGTGAGTTGCGAAACGGCTTGGTAAATTTTGTATGTGTTGAGGTTCCGCGTAGCGATGGTGTAATGTGTACAGGATGGCTCTTTAGTTTCAGAACATTTATCACACCTCAGTTGTGCTTGAGTTTGCTAGCTTATGGCGCTATATGTCCCCTCAGGGATGGTATTATGCACTTAGCGTGCTTGTGACCGATATTCGGTATTGTGTTATAATGAGAAATTTATCTCGATGTGTATCTCCTTATGTGAATTTTATGCGTGGGTCGGGTGGCACGCCACCATGGGTATGTTGTTTGGATCGGGTTGCACGCCACAACAGTGTGATGATAATTACTGTCCCTTATATTCAATTCTATGTGTTTTGTTTTCCATTGTTTGAGGAAAATTCATGTTATTTGCGTGATTTGAGTAGTCCCTTCCAGAGTTCATTTTCTTATGTATTGCGTTCGAGTTGGTAGCCTATTGGCACATTGTGGCATCATATGAGACTTTTGGTCATGTCTGAGGTGGCTTGTTGCCTGAGCAGTTTGTACTGGGTGAGACAAGGTTATTGGATCTAGGATCAGTGCAATCGGATTGTATGAAGTATATTAAAGAGCAAAGATCATTATTTGGTTCAGAATGAAGTAATGTTCTTGTCAGGAGTGTAGCCTCAATGATTTGTTGACTTGACAGTTGGTTATGGATTTCTACACGTCTCTTCTGTCGTGGCGGTGTTGCAAGAGTTGGAACAAGACTTTTATATATATATCATGAGGTGCGTTGTGAGCATCAGATTCGGGGAATGTTGGTTACTATGATCAGAGAATGTTATTATGGTTCTGTGAATGATGTGGTGCATGGTGAGAATTCAGCAAAGGTATGCAGTCATGTTCTGGCACCTCGTGTAGTGATTGATACGCTGTTCATATGTTGGAAGCAGGCGTGGCGGAGAATTCCGGATGTTGGAATTGGGTTCTAAGCTTATTTGTTTGAATAAGAGAGAATATCTTCAGATTTGATCGAGTTCATATGCTCAACTGAGCTGTGGTAGCACGGGTAGGTGCTCAAGGTGTTAAATAGTGATTTTGGACAACTCCGGTGCAGTTCTTAGCACGTTCGAGGAGGAATGTATGTTTAAGTAGGAGAGGATGTAACGACCCGACCGGTCGTTTTGAGCTCTAGCGCGTCGTTCAGCGGTTTGAAGCCCTGAGTAGCTTCACTTCAGGTATTATGACTTGTACGTGTGGTCGGAATTGAATTCCGGGAAGTTCGGAGTTGATTTGGAGAGAGAATTCCCATTTCGGAAGCTTTAAGTTGAAAGAATTGAGTAAGATGGGAATTTTGAGTAAACGACCTCGGAATCGGGATTCGAAGGTTCCAGTAGGTTCGTATGATGATTTTGGACTTGGGCATACGTCCGGATCGGGTTATGGAAGACCCGGGAACGTTTTGGCACCTATTGTGGAAGTTAGCATTTTTGGAAGAATTTCATAAGCTTGGGTTGAAGTGCATTTCGGTGTATCTATGTCCGTTAAGGATTCCGAGGCTGGGAATAGCTTCGTATGGTGATTCTGGTGTTGGGAGCGCGATCGGAAGTGAATTCAGGGGTCCGTGGGTCCTTTTGGAGCCATTTGGCTAAATATAGAAATTTGAAGGTTTTTTGGAAGTTTGACCGAGAGTTGACTTTTTGATATCGGGGTCGGATTCTGATTTCGGAAGTTGGAGTAGGTCCGTAATGTCGAATATGACTTGTGTGCAAAATTTGAGGTCAATCGGACGTGATTTGATAGGTTTAAACATCGGAAGTAGAAGTTTAAAATTTTAAAGTTCATTAAGCTTGAATTGGAGTGCAATTCATGGTTTTAGCGTTGTTTGATGTGATTTGAGGATTCGAGCAAGTCCGTGTTATGTATTTAGAATTGTGCGGGTGTTTGGTTTGGAGCCCCGGGGGCTCGGGTGAGTTTCAGAGTAGCTTCGGAGTGTTTTGTGAAAGAGTTGAAATTTCTGGTTCTGGTATGATCGCATTTGCGAGGAATTGGTCGCAAATGCGATCATCGCATTTGCGAGAGGGAGTTCGCATTTGCGATCCTGGACTTCTGAGGGAATGTTCGCATTTGCGAACAAGGACTGCTTTTGCGAGGTTGTCACCTTCGCATTTGCAAAGGATTTTGTCGCAAATGCGACCAGGGCAGGGTTGGATAGGATTCGCATTTGCGATGCATTTGTCGCAAATGCGACATCGCAATTGCGAGCCAGATGTCGCAAATGCGACATCTGCGACTGGAACCCAGGGCTTTTTATCCCGAGACTTAGCCATTTCCTTCATTTCCCACTTGGTCTTAGGCGTTTTTTAGAGCTTTTGGAAGAGGGTTTTCACCTAGCACTTTGAGGTAAGTAATTTCTACACAACATGAGTTAAATACATAGATTATGGGTAGATTAACATCTGAAAATTAGGAAAAATCAAGGGTTTAGATGAAAAACCTAGAGTTTGATAAAAGCAAGATTTAACCACGAAATTTGTGATGGAATGAAGTAGAAGTTATATATTATTGATCCTTAGGTTATGGGTAACAACTTTCTTCAAAAATTTCCAGAATCCGGGCACGTGGGCCCGGGGATGAATTTTAGGAACCTTGCATTTAGGGTTGGAAAATTGATTTAATAATTAGAATATGAACTTTTGAGCATGTATTTACTAGTTCTTACCCCATTTGAATAATTTTGGATCGTTCGGCTCCAATTTGGGGGCTACGTACGCACGAGGTGACGAGAGTCCGGGCGTAGCTACCAATGTTTTAAAAGGCGGGGCCGTGAGGCGAGGCGTTTTATCTCTGACGAGGCGAGGCGTAAGCCCTGAGACATGGGGCGTAAGTCCCAAATATCTTTAAATTTTACTAATTTTAAAATTTTTTAAGATAGTATAAAATAAAAAATAATTATAAAAATTACATTAAAATCACAAAATTATAATAAATAATCTATTTAAAATATTTTTAAATTATATTTCAACTATGAGTAATACGAAAAATATGACATATATCATAATATGCAAATTAGCTGCAACATCGTTACAACTCAAACATCATAAGTAATGTATTCGAGGCGAAATCTTATATGTATCTCTTAAGGAGTAATGAATCTTGAAAAAAATTCGATATTATAATTTGATAGGTTTTTAAATACTCTTTTTATGTAATATGCTTTCTATTTGAAAGAGAATTTATATAAAAACATAATTCACAATTTAAATATGATTCTCTAGCATAATTTATTTTTAAGCTAAAACAAGTTAATAAAGTGACACATAATTCCCCATACTATGCCATGATAACTAATTATTTGTAAATAGCTACTAGCTAATACTGGGCTATTAAATTAACGACTATTGTATCTCGTAAATGTGGAAAAAATAATATTTAGGAAATAAATTATAAAACAATTATGGACTATTATATAATAAAGAAATTACAAAAGTTAATAAATAAATACTTTTAAATGAAAGATTTATTTAAAATTTACTATCATAGCAGTCTTAGTGGATAACGAACAATAACTTTTATTTTAAGACATAAAATACTCTCAAATTAATGATTAATGACTAAGGAAAAAGTAATTTGAATGGTCAATGATTTATTAAGAAAATTTGAGAATTTATAAGGTTAGTTACACACAATTGCATAAAGTTCTATTAGGCGAGCCCAGTACGCTGCGCGTTGGGCGTGTCCTGGGCGTAAGCCCCTACGGTCGAGGCGTAGGTCTCACGGAACTAAGCCCCACACATAAGTCCAGGGGCGTTTTACGAGTGCTGCGCCCCGGGGCGAGTCCTAATTCTGCCTTTTAAAACAGAGGTAGCTACTATTATGCTTAAGTCCGGATAGTCTAG
Source organism: Nicotiana attenuata (assembly GCF_001879085.1). Lineage (NCBI taxonomy): Eukaryota > Viridiplantae > Streptophyta > Magnoliopsida > Solanales > Solanaceae > Nicotiana > Nicotiana attenuata. Next base: position 49,259 of record NW_017673311.1, read on the forward strand.
GACCCAAAAGCATGATTTACTTGCAATATTTAAAATCTTGTTGTCAATTTAAAAATGCTTAAAACATATCGAACGTGTAAATGAATTTCTAAAAGACTAGCCATCGTTTCTTGATTTTTAAAAGAGAAATTGCCTTTTCTTGGATAATTGTTTCCTGATGAAGTCTTGATTGACTGTCTGAATGTGTGTATCTATGGGTACCTGCGTCGCATGTATGATTTGCGAGTGGGGTAACTCTATTATTTATATTTGACCGCGTCGCACGAAAGATTCGCGAGCGGGGTAATAGATGCATCTATGGTTCGCGCCATTCGACCCTCTGGCAGTGCACAGTTTAAATATTGTTGGATCGGGCCGTACGTCCTCGGCATGATTTGCGCATGCTTGTATTGCTTGCCTTGAAATTTATTGAAGTGATATTGTTTCTTCCCAGTTTGAGAATAAATGTATAAATGATGAAAAGGGATTTGGGAATTTCCTATAAAAGAAAGAATTGCTTACTTGCTTCACTTTATTGAATTACAATCATGCTTAAATAAATCCTCAATTTGTTACCTTATCGATTTATCATTATTGGACCACTAGTAAGTGGCGAAGTCGACCTGTCGTCTCTACTTCTTCGAGATTAGGCGGGATACTTACTGAGTACACGTTGTTTTTTACTCATGCTACACTTGCTGTGCATTTTTATTGCACATGCACCTGCATCTTTAGCGGCCTAGTGGGCGTAACAACATGATTGATACAGAGACTTATGTGAGCTGCACTTCTCGAGATGACCCGCAGCCAGCAGAGTCTCTTTCAGATTTCCATATTTATTATTTGTCCTATTTATATTCCTGGACAGTTGTTGTATTATTTTGTTTCCTAGAGATAGCTCATGCACTTGTGACACCGGGTTCTGGGATGATTATGGGATTGTTTAATATTGAGTTTGTTAAAGACATCAGTATCTATTTAGTAAAACTTATTACTTATTGTTTAATGTACAAAAGGAACGATTTCGAAAATGTTAAAACAAGAAATTTCAAGTAAATTGGTATTGGCTTGCTTGACAGTGGTGTCCGGCGCCATCACGACCCTTAGGGATTTTGGGTTGTGACAGAGGTGCGGGCCCGGGGATCCATCGATTTTTAGATTTTGCTAAAGATTGAGGCTTTATGATCTGTAATAGTTTCTTATGAGTTTTATTTGTGCTTTGAAGTTGTTTTGGTTAGATTTTAGCCGTCCGGAGGTCATTTCACCCGAGAAGTTCATTTTTGAGTATCAATCTGTCTTCTTTGAGGTAAGTATCTTGCCTAACCTTGCGTGGAGACTTCCCCTTAGGATTTGAGTCTTCTATGTTGATTGTAGTCCGTGTACGCGAGGTGACGAGTGCGCGCTCGGACTTATTTGTGGAAAGTTGGCCTTTTAGGGTTCTTAGGTCCTTGTATTCACTGAGTATGAAGTAAGTCTTGATATGATTAAGTTTCCTATTTACTAGTTTCACCTCTACATGATTTAATTGGAATTAATTGCTTGTGATTCACTCTTATTGCTTATTTAACTCTTATTTGACTTAACTGAATATTTTTACCTCTTCTATTGTCATGCTATCTTTTCATAACTGACTGTCTTTATTGGAAATCATTATTATCTCTCCTTTAATTTGTTTAGTCTTCATTAAGTTTTATGATTCTCTTTTCATTGCTCATCCTTAGTTAAATTTGTTGTATATTCTTCGTAATTGCCCAACCTTAAAAGAAGTTTAGATATCCTATATTTAGTCGACATGTCCTTATTTGGAATTATATGACTCGTGTTAGCTGCCTTGTTGTTGAGCTACATACTGTGGGGTCGTTGTTACATATTATTTTCTTCCTGGTTGAGCTGTTCTTATTACGCCTAGTATTCTCTATTGTGGTTATTCCTTGTGATCTAGTTCTACCTTCTCTTTGTGATCGGAAGTTCTCGAGTTGATTTACTTGTCGTGTTCTTGTATTCATTGTCATTGTTGCTGTTATACATGTCATGGTGGTGCACGAGGTTTCTGCCGTGCGGTATATATATATATATATATATATATATATATATATATTTGTGGGTTGCGCATGTGGTGTGACATGGTGGGAACATTATAATGCCCGTGTGGCGAGATTAGGCGGGCACTTACTATGTTATTATTGCATACGTGGTGAGACAAAGTGGGCTATGTCAGGGATTTATTGTGAGGATTTGTGATGGCCTGGGGGCATTCTTGTTGTGGTTATTTGTGTAGCGGTACACTCATCTGTGTGAGTTTTATCTTGTGGAAGTTGTGAGGAAATATTGTACGTGTTGTCCGTTCTTTTCCTTCTGTTTACCAGCTGGTATGAACCATGTTAGGACATTTGCATAAGCATACACGTAGTTAAACATCCTTATCGAATGAGAGGTCTTCTTGACATTGTTGAATATAGATGCACACCGTTGTTTACTTGCCGTATATGTGAGAGTGTCTCTATTTGACACATGTGTTGTCAGCATGATCATGAGATATGATGAGGGCACAGGATGCCAAGTATTAGGGTTCAGGTATTGAGACCTGTGTATTGTAATTTACCCCAGGGTTCCGTACTTCGGGATGTTTATTTGACTAAGACCTGATGTGAAAACTACCGTAGTTGCTGAGTCATTTCTTGTCCTTGCTGTATCTGTGATTCGGATTTGGGTTGTGCTCCCGTGCACTCTTCTGTGTCATTATTTTGGTGTTCCGCTGATACTTGCTGTTTCTTTCCTTATTGATATTTTTGTATTGTTAACTGTATCACATAGCCTTTATGTAGATATCATATTCTGCTGTTCCTATGCTTATACTTGTTCTATTTATTAGACCAGTGGGTGTCTTGACTGTTCCTCGTCACTACTCTACCGAGGTTAGCCTTGATACTTACTGGGCACCGCTGTGGTGTGCTCATACTACACTTTTGTATATTTGTTTTATGTACAGATATAGGTATTGATCATTAGTAGCGTTGCAGATTCTTGCCAAGGAGACTCAAGGTAACCCTACTGCTACGTTCGCAGGCTTCAGAGTCACCTTCCTATCTTGTATTCACACTGTTTTACTTATTTCCAAACAGTTGTATTTAGAAGTTGTAGCGAACTCTGTAGAGTTTATGACTTGTATCTCCGGTTTTGGGAATTGTAAATTTTGTGGAGATTTCCCTTTCAAATTGTTAGATGTTCTTCTTATATTGTTGTTATTTTGAAAATGTTAGGCTTACCTAGTCCCTATTTCTAGGTGCCATCACGATATCCAAACGGAGGGAAAGTTTGGTCGTGACAAGTTGGTATCTGAGCTCTAGGTTCATAGGTGCTACGAATCATTAGCGATTTTAGTAGAGTCTTGTGGATTGGTACGGAGGCGTCTGTACTTATCTTCGAGAGGCTACGAAACTATTAGGATAATCTCACTTCTTTCATTCATATCGTGCGAGCTTATTTATCTCGGAGTTTAAACTTTTAACATTCCATTCTCTCATAGATGGTGAGGATACGAGCTGTAGTTATCGATGGCGCTGCTCTCAGAGCAGGTGTCGCTAGAGGCAGAGGTAGAGGACGACGAGGAGTACGTGCCGCAGCTAGAGCACCTACAAGAGCAGCAATTGAGGAGCAGCCAGTAGCTCCAGTTGGGGAACAGGTACCGGAGGCACCTGTCGTCACCCTCGGACTTCAGGAGATCGTAGCACAGTTCCTGAGCAAGTTTGGTACATTGACTCAGGCAAGGTTGATTCCGGTTGCACCAGCTAATTCATAAACCGGGGAGGTACTCAGACTCCCGCCGCCCACACTCCAGAGCAGCGAGTTCATGTTGGTCAGGTTCCAAATGTTATGGCGACATGGCCTGTGGTTCCAGTTCGGCCCGTGGTCAGGGCAGCAACATCTGAGGAAGAGCAGCTTAGACTTGTAAGGTTTAAGAAATACGACCCTCCCACATTCATTGGGTTGGCTTCAGAGAGTGCTCAGGGTTTTCTAGAGGAGTGTCATCGCATTCTCCGCACTATGGGTACTGTTGAGACGAGTGGGGTTGCTTTTACTATGTTCCAGCTTAAGGGAGCGGCTTATCAATGGTGATGGGCATATGAGTTGGGTAGCCCGGCCAATGCAACTTCACTTATATTGGTTCAGTTTTCAAAGATGTTTCTGAGAGAGTTTGTACCTCAATCCCTTTGAGATGCATGGCGCGCAGAGTTTGAGCAGCTGCGCCAGGGCACTATGTCAGTATCAGAGTATGCCGTGAGATTCAGCGATTTGACCACGCATGCACCTGCCTTGGTTGCTACAGTTAGAAAGCGAGTCCGTAGGTTCATTAGGGGCTCAGGCATGATATTCGTCTCAGCATGGCTCTGGAGTTGGAGTCGGATGTTCTATTTCAGCAGGTGGTAGGGATCGCTCGTCGGATAGAGGGTATGTGAGACCAGGAGCGAGAGGATAGGCGGGGCCATGAGAGGGAGGCGAGTTCAGGAGAGAGAGGACAAGGAGGTGAGGAGGCCTCGTAGGCCGGAGATAGCTACTGGTCCTTATTTCGGAGGCAGGGTACGACATGGTAGAGGTTTTGTGGGTCAACCAGTTCATTTTGCACTTCAGGCTTCGCACAGTGTTTCAGGTACTGATGGGTCTCAGAGTACCCGTACCACATAGTTCCCACAGCCACATCAGCAGCGAGGTTGCTTTGAGTATGGAGATATTAGCCACATGGTGAGAGATTGTCCAAAGCTTCGGGCAGATGTGTCACAGTGATGTATTCAGGCGAGTAGGGGGCGCCCAAGAGGGGGAGGCCCGGCCCGGCCCGTTGATGTGTTTCATATAGTAGGCTTGAGGCCGCTGCGCCAGATGATATCATTCAGGTATGCTTTCGATTTGTTATGGAGGAGCACCATCCGTATTTCATTACAGTTCTGCTTATTGGGGCGAGTTCCCCTATTTGTTTCTCCACTTATGGGCGCGTTTCATGATTTGCACTCTGTTTATGTGCTTGCCGCTGTTGGGGAGATTTATGAGTGGTAGTCGTGCCTATCATTGTTTTTATTCCTTATTGAGAGTTACGAGACTAGTAGTAATATTCCTGTTGTCCATTACAATAGGCTTGATGTGATTTTTGGGTATTTTTGGTTTCGAGCTGTGATTTTAATGCTCCACCGGTGTGGGAGCCAGTACGTGTTGTAATTATGTTGACGGAATTGATATAGAGAGAGGTTCCAGCTAGTTTGATGTGTACCCTACTTGTGAATCAGAGTTGAGGGCGAGACCCTCGTGATTTCATGTGATTTGATGTGTTCGAACTGGGCTGTGTACTGCGGTGGAAGTTATATCAGGATGGGATCCTTGTGATTTGTTCATATGCTTTAATTCTTTCCTTGTTACATTGTTTTGTAGGTTAGTTCTGATAGAGAGTTGTGCCTGTCGGGCGTGTTTGATATTTCTCTTAACATATTCAGTCATTTTTGTCCCGTGCTTCTTAAATTTTAGCTTTCAGGGTGTGTGCCCGGTGGTGTTAGTTGTGACTTGTTGATTCGGGTGTTAGTTATGAGGTTTTCGTGGTTCTTGTATCATTGTCAGTGTTATGGAGGTTTGAAACAGAGTTCTAACAGATATGAGGCTTATGGCCGATGCTGGATTTGATTTTGGGCAGGTATTGTGAATTAGAAGTGCTATTGTGGGCCTATGTGTGATATGTCTTGTTGTGTGGTTGTAATCTATGGGTGTAGGCATGAGTTGATACAGCTAGTTGAGACTGATTCCGGATATGGATTTCGAATCGGATCTTTTGTATATGGATGGAAGATGAGAATTTTGGGCTCTAAGGCTTATTAGTATTGGTAGAAAGGCTAAATTTCAGTTGGGATGGTATTGTCAGGCTTGTATGGACTGGGGTGACGTGGGATCACCTGAGGGTGTATGTTGGAAGTGTGTATTCAGTGATCTGAGGACTTCGAGGCGAATCATGGCACGTTCGAGGACGAACGTTTGTTACACATGGGGAGGATGTAACGACCCGACGGGTCATTTTGAGAATTTAAGCTCCGTTCGGTGGCATAAGGTCTTGAACAACTTCATATTATGTGTATCGACTTGTGTGCATTGTTAAATTTAGTTACCGGATGATTTGGAGTCGAATTGGAAGAAGGATTCTAGTTTTGGAAGCTTAAGCGGTGTAAATTTGATCGGAATTTGACTTTTGTGTAAACACGGCCCCGGAATGAGTTTTGGATGATCTCAACAGCTTTGTATGGTGATTTTGGACTTAGGTGTGCGTCCGGATTTGGATTTGAAGATCCGTAGGGTAAATTGGAGCATTTCAGTGAAAGTTGGAAAAGTTGAAGGTTGGAAAATGGAGAAGTTTGACCAAGAGTTGACTTTTGTGATACCGGGGTCGGAATGCAATTCCGAGAGTTAGAACAACTCCGTTATGTCATTTGGCACTTGTCTGCAAGATTTGGCATCGTTCCGGGTTGATTTGAGAGGTTTCGGCGCGAGTCTTAGAAGTTGGAAGATTTGAAAGTTCATAGGTTCAATTTATGGTGCGATTCGTAGTTTCAATGTCGATTGATGTGATTTGAGACCTCGAGCGGGTCCGTGTTAGGGTATGGCACATGTTGGTATGCTTGGACGGGTACCCGAGAGTCCCGGGCATGTTTCAGACGAGTTTCAGATAGTTTTCATAGTGTTGAGGAGGTCTGAGTTATGGTGTAATTGCACCTGCGGACCTTGGGCGCAGGTGCGATGGTCGCAGGTGCGAAGATGGAGACGCAGGTGCGAGAGGAGCTGGTCTTGGTAGTCTCCGCAGATGCAGAGAAATGGTACGCATATGCGGCACCACAGAAGCGGATCCTTGGGCGCAGAAGCGAGAGAGAGCGCAGGTGCGGTTGGTTATGCGCACCTGCGGTTGCGCAGAAGCGGCTAATTTTGTCGCACGCCTGGGCAGTTATTTATATTCGAGGGTTTGCCATTTTCTCCATATTTTGAGTTTTGGACTTCGGTTTTGGGAGCTTCTTTTTGGGGTTTTCAAGGAAATCGATTGGGTAAGTGTTATTCACTTAGAATTTATTGTATTCCATGATTTTATCTTTATTTTTATTATTTAAATTGTGTTTTGAGTTGAGAAAATTGGTGGTTTTTGATGAAAGTTTTCAAAATTAAAAATGATGATTTGAAGGGCCAAATGATATTGGAATTTGATAATTTTAGTATGGTTGAACTTATATCAGAATGGGTGGAGTTTTGTGAAATTTTTTGGGTTTCGAGATGCGGGCCCGGGGGTTGACTTTTGGATCGACTTTTAGATTTTGATAAAGATTGAGGCTTTATGATCTGGAATAGTTTCTTATGAGTTTTATTTGTGCTTTGAAGTTCTTTTGGTTAGATTTGAGCCGTTCGGAGGTCATTCAACCCGAGAAGTTCATTTTTGAGTATCAGTCTGTCTTCTTTGAGGTAAGTATCTTGCCTAACCTTGTGTGGGGGACTTCCCCTTAAGATTTGAGTCCTCTATGTTGATTGTAGTCCGTGTACGCGAGGTGACGAGTGCACGCTCGGACTTATTTGTTGAAAGTTGGCCTTTTAGGGTTCTTAGGTCCTTGTATTCACTATGTATGAAGTTGTTCTTGATATGATCGAGTTTCCTATTTACTAGTTTCACCTCTACATGATTTAATTGGAATTAATTGCTTGTGATTCACTTTTATTGCTTATGTGACTCTTATTTTACTTAACTAAAGATTTTTACCTCTTCTATTGTCATGCTATCTTTTCAAAACCGCCTGTCTTTATTGGAAATCATTATTATCTCTCCTGCAATTTGTTTCGTGTTAATTAAGGTTATGATTATCTTCCATTGCTCATCCTTAATTAAACTTGTTGTATATTCTTCGTAATTGCCCAACCTTAAAAGAAGTTTAGATATCCTATATTTAGTCGACATGTCCTTATTTGGAATTATATGACTAGTGTTAGCTACGTTGTTGTTGAGCTACATATTGTGGGGTCCTTGTTACATATTATTTTCTTCCTGGTTGAGCTGTTCTTATTATGCCCAGTACTCTTTATTGTTGTTATTCCTTGTGAGCTAGTTCTACCGTCTCTTTGTGATTGAAAGTTCTCGAGTTGATTTACTTGCCATGTTCTTTTATTCATTGTCATTGTTGCTATTGTACTTGTCGTGGTGGTGCACGAGGTTTCTGCCGTGCGGTTGTTGATATTGTGATGCATGAGGTTTCTGCTGTGCGGTTGTTGCTATGGGGTTGCACGAGGTTTCTGCCGTGCTGTTGTTACTATTGATATATGCTCATGCGGCGTGACAAGGCAGGATATATATATATATATATATATATATATATATATATATATATATTGCGCATGTGGCATGACAAGGTGGGAACAATATAATGCACGTGTGGCGAGACAAGGCGGGCACTTACTATGTTATTATTGCACACGTGGTGAGACAAGGTGGGCTATGTCAAGGATTTATTGTGAGGATTTATGCTGGCCTGGGGGCATTCTTGTTGTGGTTATTTGTGTAGCGGTACACTTATCTGTGTGAGATCATCCTGTGAAAGTTGTGAGGAAACATTCTACGTGTTGTCCATTCTTTTCCTTCTGTTTACTAGTTGGTATGAACCATGTTAGGACATTTGCACAAGCATACACGCAGTTAAACACCCTTATCGAATGAGAGGTCTTCTTGACATTGTTGAATATAGATGCACACTGTTGTTTACTTGCCGCATATGTGAGAGTGGCTCTATTTGATACGTGAGTTGTCAGCATGATCATGAGGTGTGATGAGGGCACAGGATGCCAAGTGTTAGGGTTTAGGTATTGAGACCCGTGAGTTGTAATTTACCCTAGGGTTCGGTAATTCGGGAAGTTTCTTTGACTAAGACCTGATGTGAATACTTGCCGTAGTTACTGAGTCATTTCTTGTCCTTGCTGTATCTGTGATTTCGGATTTGGGTTGTGCTCCCATGCACTCTTCTGTGTCATTATTTTGGTGTTCCGGTGATACTTTTTGTTTCCTTCCTTATTGATATTTTTGTATTGTTAACTATATCGCATAGCCTTTATGTAGATATCATATTATGCTGTTCCTATACGTTTACTTGTTCTGCTTATTAGACCAGTGAGTGACTTGATTGTTCCTCGTCATTACTCCACCAAGGTTAGCCTTGATACTTACAGGGCTCATACTACACTTTTGTACATTTTTGTGTACAGATCCAGGAGACTCAAGGTAACCCTGCTGCTGCGTTCGTAGGCTTCGGAGTCACCTTCCTATCTTGTATTCACACTGTTTTATTTATTTCCAAATAGTTGTATTTAGAAGTTGTAGCGAACTCTGTAGAGTTTATGACTTGTACCGCCGGTTTTGGGAATTGTAAATTTTGTGGAGATTCCCTTTCAAATGTTAGATGTTCTTCTATTATTGTTGTTATTCTGAAAATGTTAGGCTTACCTAGTCCCTAATACTAGGTGCCATCACGATATCCAAATCGAGGGAAAGTTGGGTCGTGACACTAGTAGAATATACAAAAGAATACTAGTCTTCTTTTTGAAATGAAATAGACTGAAAATATAACAAAACGAAGACTTCAGCTGCTGTAGTACGGCTCGGAAGGGCAGCTCACCGTGTAGTCTCGTAGCGGGGATCAAATATGCGCGCTGGACTGGTAACCAGATGTACCTGCCTTAGATCCTGTACAATTAAGTAAAGAAAGCATGAGTACGTAAATAATATGTACCCGGTAAGTATCCAGTCTAACCTCGAAGAAGTAGTGACGAGGAGTAGACTTTGACACTTACTATGGGCTAATCAATGATATATTAAAATTTTATACTAAGCATGGATTTCATGAATAATACTGAAAGCTCAATAACAGAAAATAATAAATTTTTCTTTCACTAATATTAAATCCCAATTTTAGTTTCATCAATTAACATCTTGCATTTCAAGACATTTAAGAAATATAAATTATGAATAGTTCCAAAGAATTATCATGCACAAATTATGCCGAGATCGTACGACTCGATCCAACATAATATTTAAACTGTGTAGTACCGAGGGTCGAATAGTATGAACCATAGATGCATCTATCTGCTATCGGGGCGTCCGACCCGCTCAACAAATTGCAAATAGTTTTAAAGAAAACACAAATTCTCATTTACAGTCAAGTGTTCCATTCACAACTTCAAGTAAGTGAATTTAACCTTTTAAAATTCTTTTATCAAATTCCAACATGACTCATGCAATTAGATTAACAAGTAGGGGCACACATATTTCAAGTATAGCATAATACGGGTCCTAGACTACCCGGCCAATAGTATAATTAGTAGCTACGTACGGACTCTCGTCACCTCGTACGTACGTAGCCCCCACAAATAGGTACACATATTTATTCAATTCACCTATGGGATTAATTCCCTCTTACAAGCTTAGAAAAGAGACTTACCTCATTTAAGTGATTACCCAACCCTAAATGTAAGGTTCCTAAAATTTACCCCCGGGCCCACGTGCCTGGTTTCCGAAAATATTCGAAGAAAGTTGTTACCCATAACCTCATGAACTCAAATCTATGATTTTTACCAAATTCCATAACAAATTTCGTGGTTAAATGTCATTTTTATCAAAAACCTAGGTTTCCATCTAAGCCACGAATCCCACAAATTTACATGTTAAAATCTACTCATAATTTATGTATTAAACTCACATTAGGTAGGAATTACTTACCCTCAATAGCTAGGTTGAAATCTCCCCTTTTGAAGCTCTAAAATCGCCCAAGTGTGTGAAAAATGAGAGAAAAAGGCCTAAGTCCCGTATTAAATGAACCTCACTGCCTCCAACGATTCCGCACCTGCGGTCACAGGGTCGCACCTGCGCCCTAGCTTCTGCGGACAAAAATCCTCTTTTGCGGAAGTTCCCTAGGCCGGCTGGCTTCGCTTCTGCGGACGGGGTCCCGCTTCTGCGGAGGTTGGGTCGTGCGGATCCTGGGCTGCCCTTCCTTGGCCGCTTGTGCGAGGCTTGGCTCGCTTCTGCAAGCTTGCGCCTGCGCCTGGCCAAGCGCAGGTGTGATTATGACAAAACTGGAAGCTTCAGCTGCTCCTCCAAATTTTCAACTTGGTCCGAGCCTCGTTCGATTGACACTCGGGGCCCCTAGGGTCCCGCCCGAACATACCAACAAGTTTGGAATCATAAAATGGACTCGCTCGAACTCTCAGAACGGTCGAAACAACATTGAAACTATGAATCTTACCCCGAAACCAATTGAATCAACTTATGAACTTCAAGTTCTTCAATTTACTTCCAGTGCGCCGAAACGTACTTAAACTACTAGGAATGACACTAAATTTTACGTGTAAGTCTTAAAGGACATCACGAAACTATTCCCAATCTCGAAATTCCGTTTGGACCTCGATATCACCAAAACCCGATCCAAACCAAATTTAAAGAACTTCTAAAACCTTCAAAGAACCAACTTTCACTATTATGCTCCAAAAAGCTCCCGGGTCATCCAAAACCTGCTCTAAACATACACCCAAATTCCGAAATCATCATACAAACTTATTGGAATCATCAAATCTCGATTCCGAGGTCGTTTACTCGAAATGTTGATCGAAGTCAAACTTAGAAAGAACATGCTCTGATACCTATTGATAGAAACTAAGGGTCCACCAAACAGTATAGAGAACCGGGTTCTCTATTAGATCCCATAGTAAACAAGCAGTAGGTAAAGTACACACAATATTTACTTAAAAAAATTCTTGCTCAAGGGATTAAAAACCACGACCTAACCTAGTAGGATTTCAACTCCACTAAATTGAGAAACTTCAGATTACAACCTATTGTAATCTAGGAATTAAACTAGTAATCCCTCACCCCTTACAATAACTCTATTGTAAGCCCTTTGCAATAACTCTATTATAAAGCAACACTATTGACTAACTCTAGTCAAATAACCAAAACAATAATGATTAAACGATGTCCTACAAAATACTTCTAGAAAGCCATGTAGGAATACATGTAAAGAACAAAAGACAAAGACACAACAAACTTAAGGACTTAAGACATCTTTAGTGTTGGGATCTGGTCCTTGGTTTGTAGCAACTTTGTTCTTGAGTACACCTGGAGGGAACAGTGGCGGCTAGTCTTTGAGATGATAGGTTTTTTAGATTATCAAGTGTTAGGTCAACTTTTGTATAATGTGTTTATATATGAGAGAGCATGTGTGAAGAGATAGAGACATTATACCTGTTGGTTTGGCCTCTAGCAGCAGCGGTGGTGCCACTGCACTGGTGCCAGTCGGTACAGTGAGACAAGTTTTATAGTTGTAGAGTTGACTGTACGACAAATGAGGAACTATCTTATGTATTCCCTTCTCTATTTCCTTATCTGGTTTCTCGAGAATTTGGCCAGGCAACTGTCTGACCCAAAATTTAGATATATGTTTAGACAATTAGATTTAATAAAATAGAGTCAATCTTAGCCAATATTAACGTCCAAAAGATATATTAATTGATTTGTAGTGAGATAATACATATATTATCTAAGTGGCAATAATTGTTGATAAAACTAGTAATATTCAATGATTCAAAAAGGAAGGAGATAACATTAAACAAAAATAAATAGCAATGAACGACACTTAAATAAATAAGAACAGGTGAGTTACCTGAAAAGGGCGAGATCCGTAGATATTCTTTCTGACAATGATGATTGATTGATGAACCTTTGAATATTCAAATAGTTCTTGGATCGTGTGGGAAAGTTAGGCAAGAATCTTTAGAGAATTGTATATTTTGTATGTGTGTAATAGAGCAATATTCTACAGAGAATGTCAATGTGTTCTCTTACAAGTGAATATTTCATGTGTCCTATAATTATGTCTCTTTCTATTTATAAGGGAACATGTACCTAAGAATCCTAATAGTACAAGTACAGAGAATATTCACTGGAATGTTCCCTTTAGTTTCTTATCCTAAAACTAGCCGTTATTACCCCGTCTAAGATGATTGCTCACCCTCAACCTTGATCTATGGTGACTCCTCGACCCCGCCCTTCATCTCTTGTGAGACCACTTCGACCTTGGGAAGACCTTTGTTGAAGTCATATTGGTGACACGCAGCAGCACTTGAAGGCCTTCGTAATGCTGATATGATCTAATAATATCAAAAATAATTTTTGGCTAATACAGGTAGTCCCTCCGCTTGTTGAGGTCGTGCTCGCAGTCGAGTTCAATGAGCGGATAATGTCATTTGTGGTTGAACTTATTGAATAGAGAATATGGGTCTTACTCGTCATGGAGAATAGGCAACACGGCCCTCTGTATGCCACGTATTTCAAATTCCCCAAATTTCTCAGGTAACTTGTTGGAGCGGTCTGGTCCAAGAGAAGGGGTGACGTCATGACGACATGCATCATAATGATGCTAATTTTTGACTCATTGCTTCGATTTGTGTGTGACCTTTGATTGGATCTGCCGTTTCGATTTTGGTGCCAATTACGATGAGCCGTTTCGGGTTTGGTGCCCATTAAGACAAAACTTCTCGGATTTGGTGCCTTAATTTTTATAAATAGGGGTTGTCAAACCCAAATTTAAAATTTTACTACCCAATTTTTTTGAGATATCAGACCTCTTCTCTAAACTTTCTTTCTCTACTCCGTTGCCGTACACTGTATTCCTATCTCTTTTTCTAGTATTCTTCTTCATTATCTCAAAATATGTCAAACGTATCATCAGATGCTGGTGAGGGGATTCGCGTTGCTCCCTTGGCGGTTGTGTTTCCTACACATGAGGAGAACATTTTGATGAAGCTTTCACGTCGGTGCAGGAAATACTCCCTTGCAACCCTGAAGATAGGTTCGATCTCGCCCGATCACTAAAGCGATACCTGAAAATTTCCTACTGATGATGGCATCCAAATAGTTGACTGAATTTAAAGCCAATTTGGTCTTCCTAACCACATCGAAATAATCTCTACTGAAGAGGAAGAAATGCAGGTTCATCGTGGGTATTGCGCTTTATACGCCTACCCCTTCCTAATCAGTTACTCGTTCCCTCTCCTTTCATTGATGGAAGAGTTTTGTCGCCACTACGGCGTTTTCCATGCTCAGCTCGTACTATGCATTTACAAAGTTATCAGGATGTTGACCAAATTTGTCGAGCTTGCGGATGTCGAACTGACTCTTCGACATTTGGTACACTTGTTCGCCCCTAACTTCTATAGGGAGACGATGCTAAACCTTCGCCACCGTGGAGTCAAATGCTTGGTGGTGAAGATGGACGAGAAGGCCAGTCTCTAGTTCTGTCTTGACTTCTTCTATGTTAAGACTGAGGACGTCGTGGCTAATGTTGACGGCTTTCCCGAGGCTTGGAACTACACATGTGAATGTCTAGTTTTTCTCTTTTTGTCTTTTGCATTTCTTTGCTTACTTTGAGCTAGTTGAATGATTTTTCCTTTTTTGTAGACAACAACCAACCTCCTCCCCTAGTTGTGCGTATTGCTGATTGGGTCGAGCTGATTTTCTCTCATGCCGTAGGGATCCGTGACTGGCCGAGCTTTTTTAAAAAGTTCGAGCCGGCTCTCCCCTCATCAGGTAACTTCTCTTTCCTGGCCGTGGTTGTTGTACTTTTTGTCTTATGTCAATTCGGTCTACTAACTTCTATGTCTTTTTGTTTCTCAGGTAGGGGTCTTCTCGAAGGAGCTGGGCGCCTGTGCCTTCTTTTCGGATGAGGGCTATTACGCCTTAAGCTTCTGCCCCTATTGCGACTGTTGTACATTTCGCACCTACCCCTGCCTTGGTTACTGCGAGCCAAGAGCCTGCCTCTATCCCGACTACTTCTTCTGCTCCTTAACTCTTCTTGCTATTGACGAGGACGATGATGTCTCCACTGAAGATGGGGGTCTGAGGCCTCGTAAGAGGAGAGCCGTAGACGCTGGGGGAGAAATGCCAATCGTCGTTGACTTAGAGGAGGGCGACTTTGTTCTTCGAGAGACAACCGTAATACATGCTGGAGAAAGTATCGGGGTGGATTCTAAGGCCCCACAATTGGGAGAGGTGAATGTGGATGTGCTGGTGCATCCTAAGGGAAAAACGCTCGAGGATGGGGTGCTTGATGACGGCCTAGCGCTTCCGAGTCAAGAGGAAGCTCCGTCCTCCAAGGCTGCAGTAGATGTCTCCTCGTCAACCGGTGACATAGGAAAATCTGTCGCTGAGGAGAACGCTTAATTTGATTCCAACATGGACCTAGACGAGCTGAGAATGATTGACGAGGGGATCACCCAACTCGAGGTGAGGTTGTAAGGCCCTGGAAAATTTCGCTAAGTAAATTAGGATTTCGTGGTGCCATGGAGGCTAATTATAATGTTTTATGTGCTATTAACATGATGGGCATCAATTGGATTTGGTAAAAAAGTATATGAGTCATATATTAAGTAAGGTGGGGTCCAAGGGGAGGCCTAAGAGTAAGCCAAATGGAAAAAAATTCATAATAGGCTAAGATTCCAAAGGTACTTGCATTAGTCCATAATTTGAACGAGCATATCTAAATATGTATAAGGTTTTATGTGATGAATAACCTATCAAATAAAATTTCTTTGAGTCTAGTTTCCAACGCTTCAAACCGTTCGTCATTTGGACATTCCTACACAAAGTTATGGTCAAATTACCAAAGGCTGAAAAAATGCGATCCTGTGTCAAATCTGCGATCGCATTTCTGTCGCATTTACGACTTTGCGGTCGCAGATCTGCCGCAAATTGGGCCAGTGTTGCCCAGTTTTGGGCACCTTTTTTGCGGTCCATTCTGCGATCGCGGACCCGACGTCGGAGGCTTATTTATCCTATTTTTATAACCCGACCCCATTTTAATATATAGTCTTTGGGGATTCATTTGGGGTCATTTTTCCATTGATTTTAGAGAGAGTTGAGAGCATTTTAAAGAGAGAAGGAGGAAGCCAACATTCAATCATCCAATCTTGCATCAATCTTCAAGAATCAAAGAACCCAATCACAAGTTCTTTATCTAAGAGGTAAGATTCTATACCTTAGGCTTTAATTTCGAGTTTGGGGTATAAGATGGGGTATTGAGGTATGATTCTTGGGGTGTAATACTATTATGTATACATGCATGTACAAAGTAGGCTTGTGGAAAGATTGTTGAACATATATAAGTAAAGATTGGGTTGGGGAATGAAGGAAACCTTGTAAAAGAGATTTGAAATCAAGATGCTCAACTAATATTTGATAAAATGCTCAAATGAGCTGAAACCATGAATACCTTCCTAATTTGTGTTCAATTTTGTTATATCTCAAAGTAGATTGGGATTCCTAGAATTTCCGGAACGTTGTAGTAACTTAAGAAAAGCTTAAACAAGGTATGTATGGCTAACTTTAACCTTTGTAAAGTCACCCTGTTTGGTGTACGAGTAATTGGTATGCGTTTCTTATGTGGACTATTTGTGAATTCTGTTTGCTTCACGGGTGTTAGGGCAAGATGGCCTATTTCATGAATTCTTGTGACTAAATTGCCTTGAACATTGTTGGTTAACATTCCGATATGACGGTGTGAATAAATGGCAACAAACCAAGTGTGTGTGTGTGAATGTGTGTATGTGGTAAGGGCTATGAAATAAATAATGGAAAGAAGTCGTAATTGATGCAATTGAAACAACTGTCGTAATATCATATGTGATTTGTCGTGGGCAATTATCGTTGTAACTTAAATTGTATGCGAGCTGTTGTATATGATGGAAATGGTATTGATGGTTATGAAAATTCTTTGTGAATTACTGTTGTTGTTGTGTGAATTGTGATTGTTTCGGTGGGATCGGGTTGCGCGCCGCAACACGAAGTAATAAGGTGTGGGTTGTGGTGATAAGGGTGGCCGAGGTAATAAGGGTGGAAAAGTGATCGAAATCACTATTGAAATGAACATATGTGAAAGTTGTGAAATCATTTATGTGATGAAATGATGTTGAAAGGGGAAAAGGAGAGATTGTGAAACTTGTTTGACTTTGGTTGTTCCTTTCATGTGCATTTGATCGTTGATTCTATTACTGTTCGTTACTTGTGTATTGTTTGATTTTACTTGGGGTAAGGTTTGTTCATACATACCAGTACAATTCAAATGTACTGACGTCCCTTTTGCCGGGGGCGCTACATTCATGTTATGATTGTAGGTGGACCTATAGCATACTCCAGTCCACCGGAAGTAGCACTCCCTCACTTCCTGACAGCTGAATTGGTGAGCCCCTTTCCTTTCGGGGCCCTGCGTGGCTCATGCCGCTTTTCTTCCCGAAGTCTTATTTTTGGTATTTGTGTAAGGTATAGCCAGAGCCATGTTACCGACAAGTATTGTAAAACTCTTTTGTATCTTTAGAGGCTCCGTAGACAGGAAACATGGGCTATGCACTTATGTATTTTGTATTTGGGCAGTATAACTTGTAAACCACGCTAAGTAACCATGTATGTTATGTATATTCCGTAAGAAGGTGTTTAAATCATAAATGGCTATTTTCTTTGATTAATGAGTAATGAAAACACGGGGAACACGTGGGATAGGAATGGCACCCAGGTCCGCTTGACTGGGGCTACGCGATCGAGCGTCGGTCGCGCCCCTCGGTTTTGGGGCGTGACAAACATGGTGCCGGTCGCGCCCCTAGCTCACCTTGTCCTAGTATTGTGGTTGCTCGTGGCATGGTCGTATATTGCAGTTGGGAGGTAATATAGCAGAAGCATGTCCAGCTCATAACAAATGTTTACTTTCTCTTTACACCTCCATAACATGTGTTCATTGTGTTCTTTACTTAGTAAATTCATTGTGCTAGTTTCCCCACACTTGTTCGATAACCATGAGAGAACATATCCTTCTATGAGTCATTGTAACACTTTCTGTCTCGTAAGGACCCTTACTAGGCTCTCCATCAAGACCAAGCACACCTTTAGGGGTTATTGTAGCACAACGCCTGTTTCTCATGTTCTTTTGTATTTCATTAGCATCTGGGTAGTTCTCAAGTCAAAATCCATGAAAAACTTATTATGTACATCTGCAAACCCTCCATGATTATTCTATACTATCTCATTGGGTTCTCATATCACTTCAAGTTCATCAAGGGTTGATAGCATGCGCAATTACTGAAATTGAATGATCTCTTTCCGGTAATGGATTATCTAAACTTGTGCTAGTCCAACGACCTGCTTATCAGTCAGTCTCGCCTTTTGGTTTTGGGTTGGCCAAGGAGAAATACACCTAGTAACACATTCATATGTCAAAGTCTTTCTCTCAGTCAAGTCTTATAGCATCTCCCAATGTGGCTTGTGATAGCTGGTTGTGTAAAAGTGTGTTGTAGTGCTTCATTATGAAGTTGAGTTGCTAAACATAATTGGATTATTTTGAATTCTAGAGCTATACATCACGTGTCTTCATACAGAGATCTTCTTTCAGAAATATAGCTTCTCGTAATCGCTTTATACTACCACCATTCCTAGTGGTTACATGTTACAATGTAACACTTTCTCTCATTTGTCTTGCATCATGTGTCGTTCACCCGTAATCTTCAATGCGATATTATCTCAATGTCTCGACTAGTTATCCAACTATATGATTTGATTTAATTAACCTCACTTTTATGTACTCTACAAGCGCCCCGGGAGTGGGCAAATTTCTCCTTTTCTACAAACTTCTAATGTCTTCAACTTGGTTTAAGCTCGTTGGCTCCAAATGGTACTCATTAGTTTTGCTACCTTACTATCTATTTCATCTGATAACTCTTATTGTAAAATTCATTTATGTTTCTTGGCATCAAAGGGGAAGTCTTATAGCATTAAGGATGGGGACATGTTCCTTTTGTTAGGATAAAAAGATATTGCTCACACTCCTTATGAGATGTTCTCCTAAACAATCATCTAGCTGCTCTACTTATCCATGTGACTAGATAACCTAGGTTACTTTTCCCCGATAAATGCATTAAGACGTCTCATTCTTTCAAACTTATCCATGTGGGCACTTTGAGGCCTTGTTTTTATACCAACTCGTAATGGTTTTAAGTACTTTCCTGCCATTGTTGATGATTTTCTAGGACTACGAGGGCTTGTCTCATGAGTTTCAAAAGTAATGATTTTCCTTCAAGTTCAAGCTTATATTGCCATGATTTTGAACCAAAGCGTGTCCCCTTTTCAAAAGTCTTAAATGGGTCGGATTGGATGGGTTACGTGGCGTTCTTCTCACTCGGCTTCTAGAATAATTGACTATATCATTGTCATGTGACGGGAGTTTTGCTACCCTTGGTATTCCACCTCCTTGGGTGGATAGGAGCGTCATTTTTCTTTCTCCCCGGAGCATCATGTTAACCATTAGAACGCCTCTAACCAATACATGATTTCATCCCCACATTTAGATGCCCTAGCTATGTGGTTTTACTCGTGAAGGGTGAGATTTGATGCCTTCATATTTTTGCACATATCATGAGCATATTGATTTGGAAGACAAGTCGTCGTACCTTCAGTTCTCTCATATAGGGTCAATTGTCAGGAAGGGTTAAGATGTTTCAGTTATAATAATCTCATAAGTCTTTTAACTTCATTTTCATCCTCATGGGATTATGGCATAGATTCCTTGTGTCAGCTAACATCAGGAGTGTAATTCCACTTTATGTATTTTGAATCCCATATCGCATTCAAGGTACCAGAGTATGAATTGATTTTCCCTTCACTCTAGGAAACGACCAGAGTACTTGAATATTCCTCCTTGATGATTCCTATTGCCAATGTACTACTTACCCCTATTTGTGTTATAATTGACGTCGTCACAGTGATTAACCATGTCAGCATTGTTAGTTGTAACTTTCATGTCCCTTAGCATATAACCTCAGAAAGTACTCTACTCAGCGCATTAATGAATTCCTGGATAACTCCAACACAATCTTGAACTCTGTGTTCCTCATTGCATTAAATTTATTAGGTATTGAAGGTCCAAACATGTCAAATGGGGATCATCCCCATGTGATCACATATGTTCGATAGGTAGTTTTATGGCCAGTTTATGATAGCACATCTTAAAGTAATTGTCGAAGGTCATCAAAGGTTTAGCATGGGTATTCGAGTAGAGATTTAGAATTCAGGAGGGTGAACCGGTTATTCTCAAAATTTTCCCGTGTAGATGTTATGTGAATTAATAATGAAGGGTACGTAAGCGCATTTCCTATTAGGTCGCACTAGGAGTATGATGTTTCCCCATAGTTGTTCCTCATAAATTTGTATTTTCATATGTCTATGTCTAAGAAGGTAGGTGGAGACCATTTGTATATCATCCTGGTGTAAACTATTGAAGGTGAATGTTAATGGATAACTAGCTCATGCGAGGTATCTAGCCGTCATCCTTGTTAGATAAGTTTGTAGGTTGGGGTTGTTTCCGTGAATGTGTTATGGAAAAATCCTATAAGTATAAGAGGCCACATTGAAGGCCGAGAGTATTGTGGAAATAAGGTATTTTCTCTTGATTGTATAGAAGTTCGTCTTGATTTGAAAGGTACCTTATAGGTGTTATAATTTAAAATGTGCAGTCCATGTCCAGGTATCATCGTGATAAAGTAGTGTTTGTAATGCTCAGGTTCTTGTTATTGATATATACATTATGGTGCTTTGTCGAGTTGTGGATGTGTTTTTAGGATGATTTTGGTGGTTCTCTTGCAGGTGGATAGGCCTAGTTACAAAGGAGACTCTGCCAAATTTTTTGAAACATTTGGGAGCTAGTCAAAATTTAGGGACTTGAGGTAGGTGAGAAAAGAGATTTATTATGTTAAGCGTTTAAGTCGGACTCTACTCCTCATTCGAGGATGAATGATCCTAAGGGGGGAGAATGTAAGGCCCCGGAAAATTCGCTAAGTAAAATGGGATTTTGTAGTGCCATGGAAGCTAATTATAATGTTTTATGTGCTATTAACATGATGGGCATCAATTGGATTTGGTAAACAAGTGTATGAGTCATATATTAAGTAAGGTGGGGTCCAAAGAGAGGCCTAAGTGTAAGCCAAATGGAAAAAATTTCATAATAGGCCAAGATTCCAAAGGTACTTGCATTAGTCCACACTTTGAACGAGAATATCTAAATATGTATAAGGTTTTATGTGATGAATAACCTATCAAATGAAAGGTCTTTGAGTCTAGTTTCCAATGATTCAAACCGTTCGTCATTTGGACATTCCTACACAAAGTTATGGTCAAATTACCAAAGGCCGAAAAAATGCGATCCTGTGTCAAATCTGCGATCGCATTTCTGTCGCATTTTCGACTTTGCGGTCGCAGATCTGTGCAAATTGGGCCAGTGTTGCCCTGCTTTGGGCACCTATTTTGCGGTGCATTATGCGGCCCACATTCTTGTTTTGCGGTCCATTCTGCGATCGCAGACCCGACGTCAAAGGCTTATTTATCCTATTTTTATAACCCGACCCCATTTTAATATATAGTCTTTGGGGATTCATTTGGGGTCATTTTTCCATTGATTTTAGAGAGAGTTGAGAGCATTTTAGAGAGAGAAGGAGGAAGCCAACATTCAATCATCCAATCTTGCATCAATCTTCAAGAATCAAAGAACCCAATCACAAGTTCTTCATCTAAGAGGTAAGATTCTATACCTTAGGCTTTAATTTCGAGTTTGGGGTATAAGATGGGGTATTGAGGTATGATTCTTGGGTGTAATACTATTATGTATACATGCATGTACAAAGTAGACTGTGGAAAGATTGTTGAACATAAATAAGTAAAGATTGGGTTGGGGAATGAAGGAAACCTTGTGAAAGAGATTTGAAATCAAGATGCTCAACTAGTATTTGATAAAATGCTCAAATGAGCTGAAACCATGAATACCTTCCTAATTTGTGTTCAATTTTGTTATGTCTCAAAGTAGATTGGGATTGCTAGAATTTCCGGAACGTTGTAGTAACTTAAGGAAAGCTTAAACAAGGTATGTATGGCTAACTTTAACCTTTGTAAAGTCACCCTGTTTGGTGTATGAGTAATTGGTATGCGTTTCTTACGTGGACTATTTGTGAATTCTGTTTGCTTCACGGGTGTTAGGGCAAGATGGCCTATTTCATGAATTCTTGTGATTAATTGCCTTGAACATTGTTGGTTAATGTTCCGATATGACGGTGTGAATAATTGGCAACAAACCAAGTGTGTGTGTGAATGTGTTTATGTGGTAAGGGTTGTGATATAAATGATGGAAAGAAGTCGTAATTGATGCAATTGAAACAACTGTGGTAATATCATATGTGATTTGTTGTGGGCAATTATCGTTGTAATGTAAATTGTATGCGAGCTGTTGTATATAATGGAAATGGTATTGATGGTTATGAAAATTCTTTGTGAATTGCTATTGTTGTTGTGTGAATTGTGATTGTTTCGGTGGGATCCGGTTGCGTGCCGCAACATGAAGTAATAAGGTGTGGGTTGTGGTGATAAGGGTGGCCGAGGTAATAAGGGTGGCCGAGGTAATAAGGGTGGAAAAGTGATCGAAATCACTATTGAAATGAACATATGTGAAGTTGTGAAATCATTTATGTGATGAAATGATGTTGAAAGGGGAAAAGGAGAGATTGTGAAACTTGTTTGACTTTCGTTGTTCCTTTCAAGTGCATTTGATTGTTGATTCTATTACCGTTCCTTACTTGTGTATTGTTTGATTTTACTTGGGGTAAGGTTTGTTCATGCATACCAGTACAATTCAAATGTACTGACGTCCCTTTTGCCGGGGGCGCTACATTCGTGTTATGATTGTAGATGGACCTATAGCAGGTACTCCAGTCCACCGGAAGTAGCACTACCTCACTTCCCGTCAGCTGTTGGTGAGCCCCTTTCCTCTCGGGGCCCTGCGTGGCTCATGCCGCTTTTCTTCCCGGAGTCTTATTTTTGGTATTTGTGTAACGTATAGCTGGAGCCTTGTTACCGGCAAGTATTGTAAAACTCTTTTGTATCCTTAGAGGCTC
Source organism: Nicotiana attenuata (assembly GCF_001879085.1). NCBI lineage: Eukaryota > Viridiplantae > Streptophyta > Magnoliopsida > Solanales > Solanaceae > Nicotiana > Nicotiana attenuata. Next base: position 72,251 of record NW_017673311.1, read on the forward strand.
CGTAGACAGGAAACGTGGGCTATGCACTTATGTATTTTGTATTTGGGAAGTATAACTTGTAAACCATGCTAAGTAACCATGTATGTTATGTATATTTCGTAAAAAGGTGTTTAAATCATAAATGGCTATTTCCTTTGATTAATGAGTAATGAAAATACGGGGTAACACGTGGGATAGGAAAGGCACCCAGGTCCACTTGACTGGGGCTACCCGGTCGAGCGCCGGTCGCGCCCCTCGGTTTTGGGGCGTGACAGAGGTGGAAGAGGGCTCTAGGACCATTATGATCCCAATGGATCGTAGTCTGCCAGTAAATACTGAGGAGATAATCCCTGCCCTCGATCCTATCTGTTCTGAAGTTGAGGGCGTGATCCTCAAGAAGATAAACGATGGTTCATTGTCGAAGAACATTGCCGGTCTTGCTCTCAGAGTAAGTATCATTGTCATCCGCCCTCTTCCTTATGTTGTAGTTTCCTTTCATGTTTTAACATCTTTTCTCTTTTTTGTAGAGGGTTATTTTGGAGATTGAGACTACTCGGTAGGAGAAGTGGCGTAAAGAAATTTACGTGAAGCTAAAATATAAATATATAGTGTGCCGTGGAAAGTACCGGGAGCTACAAGATCGGTTTTTGGAAGGAGGCGATGTGTTGTCTTTGAGAGAGGATTTGAAAAAGAAAGACGAAGAGCTGATGGCGGCAGTTCAACGTTCTTGAGGGGATGTTAAGGGCCAAGGAGGAGGAGCTGGAACTCAGCAAAGGTGTGGAGACCCAATGTAGCGACCTTCAGGCTCCAGTAGCCTAGCTACAAGGCCAGTTAGACGAGTGCCGGTTTCAGATGGGAGATCTTAGGGGTGAGATTTCCGAGAAGCAGGACAAGCTCGAGCGGGCGGAGTCTTCTCGGTTTGAGGCTCGGAGGAGAGTGGAGTTCCTTCAGTTGGCGAACTCAACCCTTCGTTCCGAGCGGGAGAATGACCTGTCAATGGCGAGGGCGAAGGAGGACCAACTTGAGGAGAGGATTGGGGAGCTGACAAGGAAACCTCCGATCTTTATGACCGATTTGCCGCTTTGGAGGCTGGAGAAGGCCCAACTACTTGCGCGACTTTCTTCGTCTAATGCTTCTAACTTCCCCAATGTTCCTCTTGAACTGTATGAAGAGTGGATCCATGCCAAGGCCTGACTGGATGTGTTTTGTGACTTGCATGCAACAGGCTCTATTTCTGAGGTAGCCCTTGAGGATGCTCAGATCAAGGCTCGCGAGACTCGACTTTCTTGTGGCTTTGACTCTGCTACACCTTGGCCTTACGAGTAGGATGAGGATGAGGATGAGGAGGATGCCATAGATCGGCTTGAGGAGAACGCCTGGTATTATTATATTTACCCTTAGGGCGAGGATGGAGAGGATGTTGGAGGCCGAGACTGTGATGGTGACGATGGCCAGAATGGTGATGTTGCTGAAGATCGGGCTCATGAGGATGTTGAGGGTCGTGATGGCGATTGCTAGCAGTTCTTTTTTAACCTTTTTGTATGTTTTGGTTGGCGTCTCCACGTGCCTTTGTAACAAACTCTTATCGATAAAAGTTGATTTTTTCTTTCTTTTGTATCTTTCTCATTTGCCGTGATTTATTTCTATACTTGTATGTTTTGCTCTTTTATATTTTTTGTTTTCATCCTCTAGTTGATCTTAGTCCTTGGGCTGGATAGCCATAGGCCGAATTGTCCCTTCATTTATCTAGGTCAAGTATGTCTCTTTGGTTGAGATGTGGTCGAGTACCGACAAGTGTTGTTAAAACTTAGTCGATATTAACCTTTTATTAAATCGTGGCTGGGGGCTGGTAGGTCTTTGTTCCAGCTTGGTCGAACTTTACCTTCTATTTAGTTGAATTTAACCTTTTATTGAGATGTGGCCGAGGGCCGGTAGATGTTTGTTCGAGCTTAGTCAAACTTTGTCCTTTTGTTAGGTTGTGGCCTAGGATCGGCAAGTGTTGTTCGAGCATGGTCGAACTTATCCTTTTTTTAAGTTGCGGTCGATGACTGTAGGTGTTGATCAAGCGTGGTCTAACTTACCTTTCGTTAAGTTGCGAGCGAGGGCCGGTAGGTGGTGTTTGAGTGTGGTTTAACTTAACCATTTACTAAGCTGCGGCTGAGGGCCGGTAGGTGTTATTAGAGCGTGGTCAAACTTAACCTTTAGTTAAGTCGCGGCCGAGGGCCGTTAGGTGTTTTTCAAGCATGGTCGAACTTAACCTTTCGTTAGAGCGATTTTGATAAACGTGAATTTCTATTACTTGGAGAAAGTTACAAGTTTTGGGTGTTGCTAGTGTTCTAGTCCCAGTCCCTAGTGTATCTAGTCCCTTCATTGGTCGACTTGGAGAATGATGAGGAGTCGGTCAATGAAAAAAGAAACCAGTATGTTCTTCTTATACTTTGACTTGAAATGTACTTCTCATCGCCTCGTTAAAAACCTCCTTAGAAAACCCAATTGGGACAAAACTCGAGTGAGGGAAAAAGGAGTACGATTTGGGGGACAATTCTAGAAGTTGAAGTATTTGAGGTGGCTGATATTCCAATTGTTTGGTAATTGTTTTCTTCATTGTCTCTAATGAACCCTTGTTCGCTCTGCTTATGATTTTGAATGGTCTGTCCCAATTGGTTCCCAATTTGCCCTCTCGTGAATCTCTTTTTGCTTGGGTTTTGGCTTTGAGTACGTAGTCCCCCATCTTGACCGGTCAGACCTTTGCTTTTTTGTGTAGTAACATTCCGCTTGTTGTTTTTGGGCAGCCATCCTTATGTATGTCATATCTCTTCGTTCGTGTCTTCTACTTTCGTCGTTGTCGGTGCCACTTTCGTGGGAGTACCTTAGGCTGGGTTCTCTGACCTCGGCCGGTATAGCTGCTTCCGTTCCATAGACTAGTGAGTAGGGTGTTTCTCCTGTGCTCGTCTTAGGTGTGGTCATGTACGCCCATAAGACTTTTGGGAGTATTTCTAGCCACAGTCCATTGGCTTCTTCAAGTTTCTTCTTCATTATGTTTAACATAGACTTGTTGGAGGATTCTGCCTGCCTGTTGCTCGCTAGGTGATAGGGAGTTGAGAGTATCCTCTTAACGTGCTATTTCTCAAAAAATTCTGTGGTTTTCTTTCTCGTGAATTAGGGTCCGTTTTTGCAAATTATTTCTATGGGTAGGCCGAATTGGCAGATGATGTTTTTCCATATGAAGGCGATTACTTCTTGTTCGCGTACTTACTTCTTGTTTGCTAGAGAAATAATCAGTTAAAACTAAACGAAATAGTATATTACCTCACCCCAGTGCGAGTGGGCCCACGATGTCCATTCTCCATTTGATAAATGTCCATAAAGAGATGACTTAATGAAGGTGTTCGCATGCTTGGTGAATTATTGGGGCGTATTTCTGACATTGCTTGCATTTTTTCACGAATTCTGAGGCGTCTTTTTTCATGGTAGGTCAGTAGTACCTGGCTCGTATGAGGTACCTGACGAGTGCTCGATCACCAGAATAAGCTCCGCGCGCCATTCATGTACTTCCTCGAGGACGCGGTGTGTTTGGTTTGGACCCAAACACTTCTCCAAAGGGCTGCCATATGTTCTTTTGTACAAGTCGTTATGAATGAGGCTGTATCTGGCTGCTTTGCATTCTTAGTTTTTTAGCTTCCTTTTTGTCGCTTGGGAGTGTACCGTCCTGCAAGTAGGTGATAATAGAATTGCGCCAGTCCCAAGTTAAACTTATAGATCCTACCTTGATTTGGTCTAATGATGGGTTGAGTAGGTGGACTACACTTTTATCCCCGATTGTGATGCTTTTGGTGGTTGCGGCCAATTTGGCAAGGCCGTTTGCTTCGACATTCTGGGCTCGCAGGATTTGGTCGAGCCGGCATTCGTCGAAATTGGGCAGCAACTTACAGATCTCGACTTGATAATCTTGCAACCTTTGTTCTTTGATTTGGAAAGTCCCTATGACTTGGTTGACTACGAGCTGAGAATCACAACGGATTTTCACTCGCTTCGCCCCATATTTGAGTGCTAGTCTTAACCCTGCAATTACGGCCTCATACTCGGCCTCATTGTTAGTCATATCCGGGCATCTTATGAACTAGTGAATTACTTCACCGGTAGGGACCTCGAGTACGAGTCCCAGTCCAGATTCGGAAGCATTGGATGCACCGTTAGTGTATAGGACCCAGAGGTCTTGTGTTTAAAGAGAAGCTTGAGCGGCTTCCTTCTCGACCTCAAGCATTACTTTTGCACTGAAGTCCGCGATGAAGTAGACAAGCACTTGCGACTTTATCGCTGTTCGAGGCTAATATGTGATGGCGTGCTCACTTATTTCGACGGCCCACTTGGCGAGCCTCCCCGACAACTTGGGTCTATGTAAAATGCTTCTTAATGGAAAAGTGGTAATGACCGAGATAGGGTGACACTGGAAATAGGGTCTAAGCTTACATAAAGCTATGACCAATGCCATGGAAAGTTTGTCGAGGTGTGGGTACCTTGTCTCGGCATCGACGAGTGTTTTAGTGATGTAATAAATAGAAGATTTCGCACCTTTATTTTCTCGAATTAGGATCGCACTTACTGCTACTTCAGAGACGGTGAGGTAGATGGGGAGGTGTACCCTCGGTTCAGGCTTCGAGAGTAGAGGCGATGATGACAGATATGCCTTTAGTTCTCGCAGATCTTGTACGCAATCAGGCGTCCACTCGAGGCCATTATCCTTTTTGAGTATGCCAAACAATCTATGACCCCGCGAGATAAATATCGATAGGGAAGCGATACGGCCAATCAACCTTTGGACTTGCTTCTTAGTAGTCAGTTGTTCAGGTATCCAGTCGATAGGCTTGATTTGGTATGGTTTGACTTCGATCCCTCGTTGTGACACTAAGAAATCCAAAAACTATCTCGCGGTTACGCCGAATGTACATTTATCTAGGTTTAGTTTCATCTCGTACCGTCTTAGTATGTCAAAAGCTTCCATCAAGTGGTCGATATGATCTTCTTCCCTCATGAATTTGAATAGCATGTCCTCGATATATACCTCTGCGGTCTTGCCGAGTTGGTCTTTGAACATTCTTGTGACCAATTTATGATAGGTGGCTCCTACGTTCTTCAACTCGAACGTCATGGCCCTGTAATAATATGTTCCTCTGTGGTGATGAATGTGGTTTTCTCTTGGTCCTCTTCTTTCATGAATATTTGGTTATAGCCCGAGTATGCATCCAGGAAACTCAGCAGCTCGTGCCCGGCTGTTGTATTGATGAGTTAGTAGATATGTGACATTGGGAATGAATCTTTCGGGCATGCTTTGTTTATGTGTGTGAAGCCTACACACATCCTCCATTTTTATTTTTCTTTTTGACCATCACCATGTTGGCTATCCCCTTGGGGGTATGATGGAGCAATTTTGTAATAGCTTTTCTACCTCCTCATGGACGATACTGTAACGACCCGACCGGTCATTTTTCTTTCTAGAACCCCGTTCCCCTAAATGAGACTTCCCGTACTTGCTTTTACTTATTTATGGCTTGCGGGGATGGTTATTTCAGTATTTGGAAGAGTTCGGATTGAAATCGGAACACTTGGTTCCTTAAGGTTGGATTAAAGGGCCAAGTTTGACTTCGATCAACATTTTGCGTAAACAACCTCAGAATCGGTATTTGATGGTTCCAATAGGTTCGTATGATGATTTCGGACTTGGGCGTATATTCGGATCGGGTTTTGGATGACACGAGAGAATTTTGGTGCCTAATAGTGAAAGTTGGCATTTTGAGCAAATTCCATAGGTTTGGGTAGAAATGGAATTTTACATTCTAGACATCCATTTAGGATTCCGAGCCTGGGAATGGATCCGTATGGTGATTCTGGACTTAGGGATGCATCCAGAAGTGAATTCGGAGGTCCGTAGGTCGTTTCGGAGTCTTTTGGCGAAAGTTAGAAACTTGAAGTTTTTGGAAAGTTTGACCGAGGGTGGACTTTTTTATATCCGGTTTGGATTCCAATTTCGAAAGTTGGAGTAGGTCCGTAATATCATTTATGACTTGCACACAAAATTTGGCATCATTCCGAGTTGATTTGATAGGAATCAGACGCGCGAAAGTGTTTTTAGATGTTTTTGAGTTCATGAGTAAATTCATGCGTTTTGGCATCCAATTCGTGGTTTTTGATGTTATTTCAGTGTTCCGATCGCGCGATCAATAAGTTGTTTTTAGATTTGTGTGGGTGTTTGGTGTGGAGTCCCGTGGGCTCGGGTGAGTTTCGGATGTTCGTAAGGGATGAAAAACACACCAGATTTCTAGTGTTTCTTGGCATCAGTTGCAGGTCTCGCAAATGCGAGAAATAGTTCGCAAATGCGAACCTCGCATTTGCGAGAAGAGCTTTGCAATTGCGAAGAAGCTCGACTGGGGCATTTCTTGCATTTGCGACACCTGAGCCGCATTTGCAACCTCAGCAGCTGAAGCCAGGCTTCGCATTTGTGAGAGTTTTGTCGCATTTGCGAACCTGGTGTCGCAAATGCGACATCAGAGGCCTGTGCCCAGCTCTTTTAATGTGGGACTTAGGCCATTTATTTCATTTCACTTCATCTCTTGGGCGATTTTTGGAGCTTTTGGAAGAGGGTTTTCACCTAGCACTTTGAGGTAAGTAATTTCTACACAACATGAGCTAAATACATAGATTATGGGTAGATTAACATGTAAAAATTAGTGAAAATTAAGGGTTTAGAAGAAAACCTAGGTTTTTGATAAAAAGGAGATTTGACCACGAAATTTATTATGGAACTTAGTAAAAATCATATATTTATGTTCCTTAAGTTATGGGTAACAACTTTCTTCCAAAATTTTCGGAACCCGGGCACGTGGGCCTGGGAGTGAATTTTAGGAATCTTGCATTTAGGGTTGGGTAATCACTTTAATTATGGGGTTATGAACTTTTGAGAACAAATTGATCAAATATTTTAAATTTAAGGAAGTTAGCTGTTTGAATCACTTAATAAAAATGGGAAATCACTAGGTTGTTCACTGTTGGCTTGTCTAGCAATGGTGCTGGATGCCATCACAGCCTGACATAGAGTTAGGTCGTGACAGACATCATTGATGGTGGGGTTGAAATTTCGTCTGACCTGCCTTACAGGGGGATAGAATGGGTCGACGTTTAACTTGTGTGTGGCGATCTCTTTGGGGATGCTCGGCATATCTGCATGGCTGAAGGCAAACTAATCAGCTTTAGTCATTAAATATTGACTAAATTTACATGGTTCTTAGAGTTTGCAGCAGATGTAGGCCCTTTTGCTGGGGTCACTGAGATCTAACTGAAGGGGGTCAAGGTCCTCTATAGTTGAGTCCGTGGCTTTGACCGTTTCAGGATCTATAATGACGTCCCTAGTCTCTTCTTGTGTCGACCTCGACCCTGTTGATTGTTATGCTTCTTTTTTCCTTATCTTTCTTTTGTTGGGTTGTCGATACATCCATGGCGATGCGGTAGCATTATCAGGACGTGCGTTGTTCTCCTCGTATCCTGAATATTCCCCAAGGTATTAGGAACTTGATCACTTGGTGCAGATTGGAGGGGACGACTCTCTAGGATGTATCCATGGTCGTCCTACTATGGCATTGTATGTGGTGACCTGGTCCATGATGTGGAACATTGTCTCCAGAGTTATGCCACCGGCAAGGGTGGAGAGTGTAATTCCTATCGATGTTCGTTCAACTGCATTGTTAAAATCGGTTAGTGTGATGAAACGTGGCACTATCTTGTCCTCGAGTCTCATATGGGCGAGGACTCGAGGATTGATAATGTACGCTCCGCTCATATCATCTACCATGATATGTTTAACATCAATATCTAAAATTCGTAAAGTGATGACAAGAGCATCGTTGTGAGGGAAAGTCAAACCATCGGCACCTGACTCGTTGAAGATGATACTTTCTTCAATTCTATCGTACCATTCGTGGGTGATCGATCTTTTGAGCTTGTGAGTGGTAGTGAACTTGATGTTGTTGACGGATGCATCATTGCCGCCAATAATTATATTGATGGTGCAGCTCGGTGTGGGCGACTCTGGCGGGCCTTGACGTTCTCGACCCCTGTCGAAGGTGCTCCGTCCCTTATCGCTCAACAGCTCTTTGAGGTGCCCTTGCTGCAACATGTTCATTACCTATTGCCTTGGGGCGACGCAATCTTCTATTTTTTGTCTGCGTTCCTAGTGGAATTCGCAGAGGGCGTCGAATTTCCTGGTACTTGGATCGAACCTCATCTTTGGCGACCACTTCACCTTTGTTCCGAGTTTCTCCAGGACGTAGACTATTTCTGTAGGTGAAACACAAAAGTTGTGGGCAGATAACAAGGGGGCATACCTCTCTCGTTCATATTAGTCCCCGTTCTTGGCCTAGATGGGCCATCATCATAAAGGAAGGGAGGAGGTGCGGGTTATCTCTTTGTTCTTTCCTGTGCTCGGCTTGTACCGAGGTGAGCTGTCAAGTTGGTCCGTTGAGGTCGTCATCATCTGCTTGAACTTCGCCATAGTAGGCATTATAGATTTTGTCCCATAATCGGCTCAACAACTTTTTGGTCGCTCTTGAGCCTGCTCTTCTCAACCCGTTCTGAAAGGCTGCGACTGCCTTCCCTTCGGACATATTTTGTAAGGTAATCCTTACCCTGTTGAATCGGGTGAGGAAGTCCCTTAGTCCCTCTCCTAGGGACTGCTTGATGGTGAAGATGTAGTTTACTCTTGTTTTGGCTTTCTTGGCCCCGACATGCATCGTCATGAACTTATCGTCCATTTCTTCGAATGTTTCCATGGAGCGGGCTGGTTGCTGTGAATACCATGTTAATGCCCCTCTAGTAAGGGTTTCGCCGAATTTCTTCAGCGAAATGGAGGACACATGTTCCTTGGTGAGGTTGTTACCCTTCATGGCAGCAATGTAATGAGTCATGTGATCTTCGGGGTCGGTTGTCCCATTTTATATCCTGATATATGATGGCATTTTGAAGGTCTTGGGTATGGCATATGGCGCCGCTTCCTCGCTATACGGCTGCTCTACGAACCTGTCGGCGTCCCTCTTCGGCAGTAGCTTAAGGGCGCCCGGCATCTTGTCGACTCGTTTTCGGTGTTCTTTCATTTGGTCTCTGAGCGTTTTGTTCTCATTCACCATTTCTTCCATTCTTTTTAATACAACGGCGAGCACGCTGTCACCTGCACTATCAGTAATATTATGAGTTATACCTGGCATTAGAGGGTCTGGTTGATTGCTCTGCTCGTCTCATCGTCGTACCGTGTGGACGCCCTAATCGTCTCATCGTTGTACCGTGTGGGCGCTCAGTGGTTTCTATAGTCAGTCATGGAGCTTGTTTGTTGAGCACGCTTACTAAGGTATCGGTCAACCATGCTTCGAGGTCTTTTTCATGGCAGGTTTGCGTCCCTTCTCCTTTGGACGTGGAAGACCCTTTTCCATTTTGTTTCTTTGTGCTATAGTGAGGGGGAGATGTCTCGCTCCTGGGGGAGGCATCGGATGTCACATCATCGCCTAGTGTTTCATAGCTCTCGTTAATAGCCTTTATGAGGTTGCCGGAGATGTCACTTGTCACCTTTGCTCCGTTTCCTTGGTGACCTGCCATGTAAACTTCTATACATGCAGAGAAGGAGAAAATTTTGTGGTTTTTTAGTTTTGGCAAATCATGTGAGTTGTAGATCTAATGGAGACTAGAAGATTGGCTAAGAAGTCCCCACATAAATGGGTTTAGACAATTAGGTTTAATAAAATAGAGTCAATCTAGCAAATATTAATGTCCAAAAGATATATTAACCGATTTTGTAGTGAGATAATATGTAAATGATCTAAGTGGCAATAAATGTTGATAATACTAGAAATATTCAATAACCCAAAAAGGAAGGAGATATCATTAAATAACAATAAATAGCAATGAATGACACTTAAATAAATAAGAACATATGAGTCACCCAAAAAGGACGAGATCCGTGGATATTCTTTCTGACAATGATGAATGATTGATGAACCTTTAAATATTCAGATCGTTCTTGGATCGTGTGGGAAGGTTAGGCAAGAATCTTAAGAAAAATGTATATTCTGTATGTGTGCAATAAAGCAAGATTCTACAGAGAATGTCAATGATTTTCTTATAAGTGAATATTTCATGTTCCCTATAATTATGCCTTTTTCTATTTATAAGGGAACATGTACCTAAAACACCTAATAGTAGAGGTACAAAGAATATTTACTGAAATAATTTTTAGTGTTTGTTACATCATATAGAAAACTACAAGCCTTAAGGACATTTGTATTGCCCAAGTTGGCTAGCTTACAACATACTTCAGTACTAATATTTTTAACAAAATAAACACTTCCCGCCCTATCTATTGCCGGATTATTTATAACATAAGGGGGCGGTTTGCCTAGAAGTAGATGTACCTTAGCACTATTGAGAGCTTCCTTTGCCAGCTTATGGGCCACTTTGTTCCTTTCCCTGAAATTATGGCTGATTGACGGCTGCTTCAGCTGGAGCATTAACCACCTGCAGCTGGAGCATCAGTTTCGATGATCAAAGGTGTGTATCCTTTTGTAAGAGCTATACTGAGTCCTTCCTTGGGAGCTTCTAGTTCAGCCTGAAGTTATGAACTTGATGGGCATTGATGTTGGTAACCCATAATCCACGTACCATTATTGTTTCTGAATACTCCTCCTAAACCCCTTAGTTTGTTTCTGAATACTCCTCCTAAACCCCTTAGGTTATCTTTTTCCTTGAAAGCACCATGTATGTTTAGTTTGTAAAAATTTGGGAGGGGCTTGTTGCATGCAACTTTAATTGCATGGGAATGAGCAGTTGGTTGTTCCTTTTGCATAAGGAGTTTAAACTCAGTTGCTAGGGCCATGGCATGAGTAGGGTTAAAGTTGTATGTCGTGTTGGAATGAATATTATTATTACGGTTAAGCCAAATGCTCCAAAGAACAAATGGGTATAACTCTTCCCATGTAAGATAAGGGGAAGGAGTGATGTTATTCATATTTCTAATGGTTTGAAGCCAGTGGGTATGATGAGCGGAGGCCTTTAAGCCCTTCGATAACCAGTAATTAAATATTGCATTGCAGTTCGTAAAAATATGCTCAATGGTTTCTTTATCATTTTTACACATTGGATATATAGGATCAATGTTCATGCCTATATGGTGGAGGTAGGATCGTGTAGGAAGTTTATTGTGAAGACATTTCCATAACAAAAATTTTATCTTGTTTGGGCAGCTCATTTCCCAAATCCAACTAAAGTCTGTTGAGTTTTTGTCGCTAGAGCTAATTAGTTTATAATAACTTTTTAAAGAAAAATTTCCTTCCCCTGTTAGCTCCCAAATCATTGAGTCATTTGAGAATTTCGTAGGGTGTATAGATAGAATACTATTTCTCATTTTGGCTTTAGTGTTACATTGATGACAATGCACATTAAACACATCATATACCTGAATTATACCGATATCGATCGGAATTTGAGGAAAAGCGACCGATTTCCGACCGCTTTTAATTAGTCGAAAAAATAATGGTCGCTAAAGTGTATGGTCGATTATTTCAACGCATTGACTGACAACAAAGATAAATATACCGACCGAAATCGTTTGATATTAATTAAACTTTTTTTTAATTTTTCAAATAGCGGACGACATCGGTCGAAATTTTAAATATATAATAATTTTATAATTATTTGTAAATTGTAATAAACCGACCGAAATCGGTCTGTATACTAAAAAATAAATAAATTTAAAAAGACATTTCCAACCGACTTTGGTCGGAAATTTTGAATTTATGGGGAAAAAATAAGATTTCCGACCGACTTCGATCGATTTTCTGGGTAAAAACCGAAAATAATATGCCTGTTTTTAAGCTACACCACCTGCCAATTACAACCAATATCCATCCTATAATGGCAACATTACATTGCTGCCATTCAACCATAATTAACCAACAACAACAACAATTAACCACCAACAACAATTAACCAACAACAATAATTAACAAACAACAACGCTTATAACAACGCTAACCACAACAACTGTACAAATGTTCAATAACAAAATAATATCAATAATACAATCATCATTCAAAACTATTCCCAACTAAATATTCACAAGTTCAAGACTTTGTTTATCAGTACACACCATTCAATGAGTGTTTTATATTGCACCATATCCATCTTCACTACTAGAACCTTCATCGTCGGCATGGTTCGAAGGATCACGACGAGAAGGATTAGCATATGGGGAAGGCTCACGAGACCGGGGAATGGGGAAAGCACCACTAGCAAGAAGATTGGCTAGCTGACCTTGAAGGAGATTAAATTGTTGGTCCCTCTTTTCTAGCTGAACTGGTAAGGTACCAAATTGTTCATCTTTTTTTGGTTCTCTAGCCTTTGTCTCTTCAAGCTCTGCTGTCAGCTTTGTGATCTTCTTTTCCATAGACGAGATAGTCGACCTATCAATTGCCTCGCCTTGGGCAGAAGTCCTTATACCTTGCAATCCATCCCTGTAGCACCGAAATGATCTCTCTGGAAGGCCGTATGCTATCCCCTTGTTAGGACCACCGACAACATCCAACCATATCTTCTGTGCTTCTTCGTATGAAAGGGATGGTCGCTCGCCTTGCTCATTCGGTGGAAAGCTCTGAGTGTACTCCTCCACATTAATCTTGTACTGACCCTTTGTTTAGAAGATAGAAAATTATTAATTATATAATATTATAAACTGTATACGGCCAAATTCAGAGAGTTCGACTTTGGGACTACTGTGGCACTCCAACGCCCGACCTCGCGGAGCTCGAAGTGGAATTTGAAAGCAGATCCCGAGGTTCTTCCCTCGAGGGGCATATCGAAGGTAAAAAGCGGGAGATCCCCGAAGGCACGCGATGAGGATTGACAGAGTCTGCAAGAATAGTACAAATCCGTACTAAGCCGTTGTACAACTGTACTAGTAGTATTTCTTTGTTATTTATTAGACATGTACTGTGTTGGGGCTCACCCCTCCTATATATAGGGGACCCTTGTCATTTTGTAAGGGACGACATATTGAATAACATACAACATTCTCTGCTCTCTTTACTAAAACAATTGCACTTCACATGTATTGCTCATTCTTTCATTATTCCTTCATTGTTCATCTATTGTTCTTCATTTATTGCTTATTATTAGCCGCAAAAGGCCATCTTAGAGGCCTCCATTATCGTAGTTTCTTCGTCAATAGCTCATTATCAGCTTCCCTAAATAGGCCTCGAAGCCTTCGTTCCAGCAGCTCGAGACCCAGATTCGCGACAACTTTGGTTTGCATCCCTTATTCTCTTCATTTACACTTAGCGTCTATTGCCTAAACAACTAGTATTAAAATAAATCACGTATTTTTAGAACCACAAAATCAAATATAATTGTCATTACCATTTTCAAGGTAAGTAGTTTGGCACCCACCGTGGGGCTAAAAATAATAGTGATTGTTTTGGTGCTAGTTTTCTGAAAACACAAGTTATTCTTCACACTTTTTCTTGTCCAAGAATCTCTGAATTCAGGTCAAAATGTCTAACTCAGCAAATGCACGCAAAAATAACGGTATTGGGCTTCAGGGAGAAAACAGTGCAGACGCCGGTGTACCACCGCAAAACCCAGGGGTAGCACCAGCAGATGCCGGTGTACCACCGCAAAACCCATAGAAGGCACCAGCACAAATCCCCATCAACGTGAGCTCACGGAACGTTGTGCATATCGATCTAAGCCGTCCTACTGGCAGAAGTGTGCGCGGTGAGGAAAAAGACGTTAGTCTTCAAGTCATTTTTGAAATGTTGCAAGACAACAAGTGGCTATCGCTCAGCTACAAAGTCACCAGAAAGCTCCAAGCATAGTAGCACCGGAAATGGCTCCTTGAGTCGAGCAGACACCGGAGAGATCAAGTAACAACGAGTCAGCAACATACCTCGCTATTATGAAGATGCTCGAGGACCTCACCAAAAGGGTTGAATCAGGAGAAAAGAAGATATAGGATAACAATAAAAAGGTGGAGACCTATAACTCGAGGGTCGATCAGATCCCGGGCGCGCCTCCGATCCCGAAGGGCGTAGATTCAAAGAAGTTCATATAGAAACCGTTCCCACCAAGTGCGGCTCCGAAGCCCATCCCGAAGAAATTCAGAATGCCCGATGTCCCAAATTATAACGGGACCACGGACCCCATCGAGCACGTTACCACTTATACTTGTGCTGTAAAAGGGAATGACTTAAAGGACGACGAGATTGAATCCGTCTTGCTAAAGAAATTTGGAGAGACACTATCGAAGGGGGCAATGATGTGGTACCACAACCTACCTCCGAACTCGATAGATTCATTTGTAATGTTGGCAGACTCTTTTGTGAGGGCACACGCCGGTGCCATCAAGGTCGCCACCAGGAAGTCTGATGTCTTCGAAATCAAGCAGAGAGAAAACGAGATGCTAAAGGAATTTGTATCTTGATTTCAGATGGCACGAATGGAATACCGCCAGTCTCTGACGATTGGGCAGTACAAGCCTTCACTCAGGGCTTGAACGAACAAAGCTCGGTAGCCTCGAAGCAACTAAAATAGAATTTGATCGAATATCCCGCCGTGACCTGGGCGGATATGCACAACAGGTATCAATCAAAGATCAGTGTCGAAGACGACCAATTAGGAGCTCCCTCAGGCTTAGTGTACCCCAACAGGCCCTTAACAAAGGAACAAAGGTTTACAGAAAGGGAGCCGAGACCAAACAAGGAAAGATACCAGCCGTATGTAGAAGATCGAAGAAACGCCCCAAAATGTGACATACCTCGAGGCAATCGAGGAACAGATCAGGGTCAAATCTCCTGGGGACTCACGGATAGAACCAGGTTCGATAGGCACAATGGGCCGGTAGGGGAACCCCGGCTATCCGAGTACAACTTCAACATTGATGTCTCGGACATCGTGTCGGCCATAGGTAAAACCAAAGATACCAGGTGGCCAAAACCTATACTGTCAGACCCTTCACAAAGGAACCCTAACTTGGTATGCAAATATCACGGCACTTACGGTCATAGGACTGAGGACTGCAGACAGCTTCGAGAAGAGGTAGCCCGACTGATCAGCGAAGGGCACCTTCGAGAGTTCCTCAGCGACCGAGCTAAAAAGCAATTTCGGGAAAGAGAGGCGAACAGGAAGAACGAACCAGAATAACCACAGCACGTCACCCACATGATCATTGGAGGGGTTGACTCCCCGCGGGGACCCATTGTCAAGCGACAGGAAATCTCCATCACCAGGGGAAACCGGACTCGGAGTTACATACCAGAGGATGCTCTCACATTCAGCGAAGAGGACATCGAGACCTTGTCTCAGCCTCATAATAACGCACTGGTAATTTCTTTTCTTTTGAATAAATTTCAAATTAAACGTGTGCTTGTGGACCCAGGTAGCTCGGCCAACATAATCAGGTCGAGGGTGGTGAAGCAGCTCGGACTGCTCGATCAGATCGTGCCCGCCTCTCGAGTCCTCAATGGATTCAACATGGCGACCGAGACGACGAAAGGGGAGATCATCCTCCTGGTCAATGTAGCTGGTACAATCCAAGATACCAAGTTTCATGTCATCGAAGGTGACATGAGATACAATGCCTTGCTTGGAAGGCCGTGGATACACAGTATGAGGGCAGTGCCATCAACCCTCCATCAAATGATGAAATTTCCAACCAAGGATGGAGTAAAAGCAGTGTACGGGGAGCAGCATACAGCAAGAGAGATGTTCGCGGTACGGGGGGAATCACCCCAGGAGGTCACCTCTCGGAAGAAATCAAACTATGCCTAGGAGGACCTCGACAGGAGAATGTTGTATTGGGCCAAACGGTCAAATGAGCTGTGTCCATGTAGAATAATCGAGCCTCCAAAAGCAAAAAACGTGTACGCATATATCAAGTAATTGAGGAAGCCTCTTTGCTTATCAAAACACTCTGCACCGCGAAGAAGTTCACTACTTTCACGCAAAACGGCCCAAGAGCCAAAAACTCTCAGACACTCGGGGACTGTCTTTGACAGTCAGCTCATCGAGCCATCAAAAACTTGAATTCGTAAGACCTTGATCAAGAAACTTCAAACTCATAAGCCCTCACTAAGGCAACATCAAGCCTGTAAGCCCTTCAACAAGGCGTGCTCAAACTTATAAGACCTTAAAAAAGGCATAACCCCCGATATTAAGGCCAAGGCTATATATTTGAACTTGTAAGACCCCTAAAAAGGCATACCCTCGATATAGACGCCGAGGTCACCGCACATGGGGACTAAAGGCTACGACCAAACATAAAGACTATGGTCGATCTAAAAGGCTACGACCAAATTAACGCGGCTCAGAGACGTCCGACTGCCGCATAAAACTAAAGGCCTCCAAATACTTCGAAAGTACTTCGAAAAGAACCGGTTAATCATGCTACCCTCAGCATAAGCAAAAGAGCTTCGATAAATATCAGCTCTGAACAATAAAAAGGCTTCGAAAACAATCAGCCTTCAATGAAAATGTTTCAAAAACTCAACCTTTGAGCGGACCTCCCGAGGTACTCAAATATCGTCGCATATCGACTCATGATCGAGGTTCTCGTTTGAGCCGTCGAAGAGTCGGACGAACACAAAACATGCCAAGGCATAATCATAACTTCAAAAGTCTTTAGCCAAAATGAGGGAAAACTATAGCCATATTAGAGGTCGCATCGACCCAACCCAATGCGTAAGAGCCTAAGGGCCAGCCTAAAAGAGCCTAAGGGCCAATGCGTAAGAGCCTAAGGGCCAGCCTAAAAAAGCCTAAGGGACAATACTTAAGAGCCTAAGGGCCAGCCTAAAAGAGCCTAAAGGCCAATGTATAAGAGCCTAAGTGCAAGCCTAAAAGAGCCTAAGGGCCAATATGTTGAAAACCTAAGGGTCGATGAACCTGAGTCAAAACTTGATCCGAGGATCAAGCCCTTAACGATGAAATATTATCAGTTGTTTTGTCAACAAGCATCAAAACTCAAAGCATAAACAAAGACACAAGAAAGTGGGAATTTATATAAAAGGAAAACCAAAGGGTTCCTTTTTTATTATAAATAATGGAATAGAGATACATTCATAGCACTCCCACGGGGATCTCGATTCAAAGAACGAGACAGAAAAACATAGCCTTCCCCCTCGGGGACTATGTCTCAATCGGCTCCCTCGGGACCAACTCCCTCACCGGCCTCCTCCTCATTGTCTTCAGCATCGGAAACGAGGAACTTGGCGTCAAACTCATCAGCCTTGGCCTGCCCTATCACCTCCGAGAGATCGAAGCCCTTACCATGAATCTCCTCGAGAGTTTCCCTGCGGGATCTACATCGGACATATTCATTGCTCCTCCTCTCTCGATCAAAAGCCCCCCTCAACTTCGAACGAGCTTCAACAGGATCTTTCAAATAGATGGCCACCTTTTTATCGGCCTTTGCCCGAACCCCTACGACTTCGGCTCGAGCATCCACAATCTCGGCCTTCATCTTCAAAAGATCTATTTCAAGTTTGGGAATCGTGCTTGTCTGGACCAAGCTGCTTTCTCAAGCATTACGAAGTTGTATTTCAAGGGCGGAGGCCTTAGCCAAAGCATTCCTTTTGGACGCAACATGAGCATCTATCTATGCTTTCAACTCGTTGCATTCAGAATTAACCTGGTTGGCTTCGCCCCGGAGGCGTTCCAACATCTCAGTCTTTTCCTGCAACTGAGATACTGAAACGTTAGTTTCCAAAGATGGGAGAAGAAGCCTGTATTCCTTCCAAATAAGGGTTACCTATTTCTCGAGCTTGCCTTTATAATCACAACATCAGTTCAACTCCGATCGAAGATGTATCAACTCTTTTGCCTTCTTGTCACCAAAAAGCCTGAGAGATTTCTCCCCATTCAAGGCTTTACACAACTTTGCCTCGCAGCGAAGCAACTCAGACTTGAGCTTATCGAAGGCCTATGAGAAAGAAGGTTCGGTCAAACATAAGAAAGCACGAAGTTGGAAAAGTAATAATGAACTCAAAACGCACCATAGAGCAGAGTCGCCGAGCTTCCTCGAAGGTCAATTTTGCATCTACCGACTCGGTCTCTTTGGCCTCGATTGAGCAACCCGAGACGCCCTGTCCGGGCGGGGATACGACAAAGTCTATTTCACTCGGAGCACTTCCCGTCTCCCGGGAACCAGCTGTCAAATCAGGTAATGAAGGACCTTTGCCCCTCCTCTCTTGTGGAATCTCTCCATCGAGATTAGGGGCCTCAAGCCCAGCAGGTTCAACAGCCTCGGGAGGCTTCCTGGTTCGAGCCGTCTATATAGAATCATCCTCTCCGGGTGCATTGATGTCCACAGAGCTACCGATAAAGATGAGATCTTCGTCAGCGACAATGCCCTACTCACGCCCTCGAGCGGATCCTGCCTTGCTGTGAGAATCCTCGTCATTTGAGGACCTCTTTCTTTTATTATCCTTCCTTGACTCAGAAGTTGAAGGTCTTTCCTGCTCCTCGTAAGGGGACGGTCTCACCTCAGAAAACTCACCGATGCTTGCAAATAAAGAAATTAGCGTGCGTAAAGGAAAATACCCTCCGAGAGAAGGACTACATTGCACATACCATGGTGCTTAGCCTCCCATTTGCCCTTCGACAAATCTCACCACTTGCGCTCGTCATAAGTCGAAGAGGCTACCAGTTTGCGAGCCCAGTCCGCAAGATCGGGGACCTCATGTGGCATCCACGGGATCGCTGCGAAAAACGAAAGAAAACGTCCTCACGAAATCTGGCCCCATCAAGAACAAAAATAATAGAGTTCGGTATGTCACTTACACTTGAAATTCCATTCTTCGGGAAATGGTAGGAACTCTGCGGGAATAATATCGACAGTCCTCACTCGGACAAATCGACTCATGCACCCTCGATCCTTGTCCTCTTCATCACTAGTGATAAGGGGATTGGTGGATCGACGTTGTAGTGTAATTAGACCTCGATAATGCAAAGGCCGATACAACCTGATGAAGTAGCTAAGGGTGAACTCGAGGTCGGCCTTCTCAGCGAAAAATCTCATCATCAACACGATCCGCCAGAAGACGAATGAATCCGTGCCAAAGTAACTCGAGAGGACCCAACGTAAAAGGGTACGTATACAAGTTCAGAAACCCCTCTACGTGGGTCGGATTGTCATCTTCCCGAGAGGGTATCTGCAGCCTCACCTTTTCTCTCCATCTGCAATCTCTCCTCACAGCCTCAAGGTATGTCTCTTCTATCGAGCGAATGAACCTGGATGCATGTTCTCGATGTCCCAGAATGTCGAGAGGTTTCTCTATTGCAAAATCTCTCATCGATACGAAAGAGTTCGAAGTCGGTTTGCCAAAAGCTGGCGGTGTGCCACCGGCCGGGCGAGAAACAGAGGTGGGACTTCCCTCTTTCTGATGAGCGGATTTGGGCATGGTAGCCATGGTTCCTTCAAAACAAGAAAGGGAAGTTGGAAATTCAGGCAAAAACTTTGATATGATACGGCACTAGGACTAGCGCAAAAGGAGGAACTCTATAGAGAAAGATAGTTGCACGAAGCGGCAAATCCCTCAATGAAAGGAAAGCGAGTATATATAAGAAGAGCGACGACTATTCGTTTAACTTTGATAGCTAACCCGCTTTGACAAAGCACTTATGACCTTCTGGGAAAATGCACCGACGGGGCCACTTCGGTCAATCCACAGTCATATCGCAGGAATGACGCCATCACGCGGTGTTCGAGGGATAGAGGAGTCAAATCGATTCCTTATCAACCCGACTGGAGGAAGGTGTGCGACCGAAACCAGAACAACCCGACCACAAGGGTGTCTATCATTCCGAGACCAAGCTCAAAAGAGTTAAGTTCAAAGTCGGGGCCTGACTTTGGCATGAACACTAAAAGGCAAAACTCTAAAGACATTAAAAAAAGAAAATCCTTTGCCTTCCAATAATGTATCTACAAAGTGCATTTAAAAAAAGTGCATTTACAAAAGCTCGCACAAGGAGTCCACATTCAAAAAGAAGTAAAAAAGCAAAGGTGGCCTAGTGTTCATCTCCACTACTCTCTGAGCTACTTGAAGAGCCCTCGTCCGAAGTAGTCAGAGCTGCA
The DNA here is from genome assembly GCF_001879085.1 of Nicotiana attenuata. Taxonomy (NCBI): domain Eukaryota; kingdom Viridiplantae; phylum Streptophyta; class Magnoliopsida; order Solanales; family Solanaceae; genus Nicotiana; species Nicotiana attenuata. The sequence goes on from NW_017673311.1 coordinate 92,385, forward strand.
GACTCCTCTTCCAAGGCCTTCGCTTCTTCAATCTCGGCAGAGAGGTCGAAACCCTTGGCGTGCACTTCTTCAAAGGCCTGCCTCCTAGCCTCTAATCGAGCATATGTAAGGGAACGAGCTAGCTTGAGCACGGCCTTGTTAGATATCTCCCTGGCTCGAGCATTCGCTGCAACAACATCTTTCCGATATGAGGATATGAGTTCATCGGCTTCCGACCTGCCGATGATAACGCGGCGGCTGACTCAGCATGAAGCGCCTCGAATTTGTGAGCCTCCTCTTTAGCACCGAGAAGAAGACTCTGTGTCGAGGCTAGCTCCCCTCGAAGAGCATCCCTTTCCAGGGCCATGCTATCCTTGTACCGTCTCAGCTCAAGGATCTCCACATCCTTGGCCGCTAGGGCATCCCTTCGCTTAATCTGCAAATTCCAAGTCAAGATAATAAACACCAATTTATGAAAACAAAAGGTAAGCTCGTGATCACTGATCTACCTGCTCGACAAAGTTGGCCCGCTCTTGAAGCATTTTCTCTGAACCTCCCCGAAGGCTGTTCAATTCCTTTTCCCTTTGGGCGTATCGAGCCTTTAGTTCATTTGAATCCGAAGAGAGCTTCTCAAACTCACCTTCACAATGAGTCAGTTCAGCTCGTAACTTGGAGAAGGCCTGGTCATACAACATCATGACCTATAACACGAAGGGAAGAAGTTAGGAAAGCGAAGATCAAAACTCAAGACAACGTTTATGTCAAAAATCACCTGTTTTTGAAGTTTCGCAGCTTCCTCAAGAATGAGTGGAGCATTGAGATCGGTATCCTCTTCAACACCAACAAAGAAATCTCCAAATGCATCATCCCCTTCTCGGGGTGTCCCCACATCGGGAGTCCTCTTGTTCTAGGCATCCCGTATTTGCCCCGGGGAAAACGATGGGCCTGATTGAAGACCGCCTATGACATCAACCTCTATCGAGGCTTCCTCTCGCCCTTGAAGGGCTTCGGAGCGGGATCCTCCGAGTGCGCCAACCAAATACTCTTCTGCACAAGCTGTATCTTCTTCAACGGTCGGTTCGGTGACTGCACCCTAATCCTCCTCGAGGGGCTCCTCAATATGAGGTGGGGCCGCATCGGCTACCTCTGACTCGACAGCCTTCTCCCCGGAAACCTCCGAAGCATCAACGCATCATCTTGCCCTATGTACCAGCAGGCAACTATCATCGTCTTCCCCTTCGGCACGAAGACTCTCAGCAGCTGCTGAAGTAAGGACCGTTGCGTCGTCCCTGGGTTTTCGAGCCTTAGCTCTCTTTGGTTTCGGGGACTCCGCCGGTGTCTCCTTCTTTCTCTTTCTGTCCTTGGCGGATTTTTGTATCTCCTCTTCGCCAGGAGGAGGCGACCTCATTAAAACGGCTTTCCCGAGGACTGCACAAGAGTAAAATGTCAAACATACCACCAAAGAATCTATTTTGGAAGGAATTTAGAGGCGATAGCAGCAAGGACATATCATGATTTTTAGCCTCCCATCGAGTTTTGGCCAAGTCTCGCCAAATGTGCTTGTCATACGAGGAGGTGGAGTCTAGAAGTTTAACCTAGCTCGGGAGGTCGTTGACCATGCCAGGGAACCACACGGTGGCTACGTAACCAGAAGAGAATCAATTAAGAAAAAGAAAGGAATTAGTTTGAAACAGTAAAAGAGGGCATTCAGGTGATAAAACATTGCTCGGTGCGGTGGCACTTACGTCTCGTATTCCATTCCTCAGGGAATGGCACTTCTCGATAGGGATGAGGTCCAATGTCCTGACTCGGGCAAAGCGACTCCCCCCCCCCCCCCCGACTAGAAACAAGGGCTATACAATCTAATCAGATGATCGAGGGTGAACGACATCCCCTCGTTCATATTCAAAAAATGTCTAATCAAGTAGACGATTCTCCAAAAACAAGGGTAGATTTGACCAAGCGTCACTCGATATTGTCGACAAAAATTGAGGATCATCGGGTCTATCGGCGGAGAAGAAGAATCTACAGGACCTAAGGTGAAGGGATACGTATATACAATGAGGAAACCAGGTTTGTGTGTGGTTATGTCCTCTTCTGATGAAGGGACCTCAGCTTGTACCGCCTCTCCCCAGTGGCAGTCTATTTTTACCTTTTCTATGTCGGTTATTAGACTAATATACCGATACATGGGCTCACATCGGCCTGGTACCGAAGAAGGTTTGTCAATTTTTAAATCGGAGGATGTATCGAAGGACCACGGAACGCACTCCTCAACACTGGGAGGCACCACCTTTTTGCTCTTAGACGAGCATGACGAAGAAGGGGCTCCCCCTTTCGGGGTACTGTCTTAGAGGTTTTAGCCATGGTTATAACAAAGTTTAGAAGCAAGGTGACGCAGAAGTGAATACAGAAAAGGGGAAACAGCAGGAAATTGTTGACGAAAATTTGAAGATCTGAAGATGTTGCAAAGATTTGAAAGATAGGGAATTGGAGCATTTATAAGTCATCTAAGTGAGTTGGAGGAGTTGAAAGGGCGACCAATAGCGGTTAGTGTGCTTTTCGAGACCTGTGTTGACAAGACCTCTGTACAACTTTTTCTGCCGCATCATTTAAAGACCTCACGTGGCTGACGTCACAATGGGGGTATCAGGGAGGTAAGAACTCAAGATCGTTTCTTATTATTTCATTCTAAGAAACGCGGGGACTATCTGTATACAGCCAAATTCGGAGAGTTTGACTTTGGGACTACTGCGGCACTCCAACGCCCGACCTCAAGGATCTCGAAGTGAAATTTGAAAGTGGACCCCGAGGTGCTTCCTTCGAGGGGGCATATCGAAGGTCAATCTCGGAGCAGCGCAAGTCGGTGATCGTAATAGAAAGGCGGAAAACCCCCGAAGGCACGCGATGAGGACTGACAGAGTCTGCAAGAATAGTACAAATCCGTACTAAGCCGTTGTACTAGTAACATTTCTTTGTTATTTATTAGACATGTACTGTGTTGGGGTTCACCCCTCCTATATGAAGGGTACCCTTGTCATTTTGTAAGGGACGACATATTGAATAACAAACATTCTTTGCTCTCTTTACTAAAACAATTGTTCTTCACATTTTTTGCTCATTCTTTCATTATTCCTTCATTGTTCATTTATTGCTTATTATTAGCCGCAAAAGGCCATCTTAGAGGCCTCCATTGTCATAGTTTCTTCGTCAATAGCTCATCATCAACTGCCCTAAATAGGCCTTGAAGCCTTCGTTCCAGCAGCTCGATACTGGATTCGTGACAACTTTGGTTTGCATCCCTTATTCTCTTCATTTACACTTAGCGTCTATTGCCTAAACAACTAGTATTAAAATAAATCACGTATTTTTAGAACTACAAAATCAAATATAATTGTCATTACCATTTTCAAGGTAAACATAAACATTAATTTCAAGTTATAGTTGTTATGAAATTTACATATGCAGTCTCTGCCGGTCCTCGACCCATCTAGTTAGATTTGTCGGTGCCTTCTTCTTCCGGATGTGAGTCTCCATGAAGAATTCATCATGAGTCATCTTCTTTCTTCCTACAAATATAATAAAATGGGTTAACTAAATTAAAATATATAAATATAGTTCGATAAAAATAGATGTAAATATTTTAAGGAATTATCAGTAGTCTCCTCGTAGTCCCCATGCTCCTTGCACCCACACAGTGCAAGGAGCCACCCTTCTCAGATGCTCGGGCCTTCTTTCCCTGTTCACTCTTCTTCTCGAATTTCTCGGTTGTCCACTGCCTCAACAGCCCATAAATGCAGTAGAACTCATGACGGCTTCTTGCTCTTCTTTCGAGCAGAGCAGAAGGAATCAGATAGTCTCTTACGACATTTGAATACAAAATTTGCACAAATTTCACTGTTATACCGGTCCTCCCAAGTACACTTAGTCTGCAAATGAAGTATGCAACATTAGATGAACATATCGTTGATATAATGCTTAAATAGATAATAGTTCTATTAAAACATTAAATTGGTTGAAAATTTGCTGCACAAGCTCCGGTGGAAAGTCAATCCAAGTCGCATAGGGTGCATCATACAACCAGCCAAGAGTTTCAGTGATTATCTTTGTAGTCCGATGATTAGGTATGAACCTGCAACATATCAATTACATTAAATAAACAAGAGTAGCTATTATAATTCAGCAAAAATAAAGAAGTAATAAATAAATCTTACCTATTTCCCTCAGGCCTGATGATCATCCTATGATAACTATCATACCACACTTCTTCTGGATCATAATCCTCCGATGAATCTGAAGCGTGCACAGAAGGGGAGGCATCTGGCTCAGCGCTACTATCCCGAAGGCGAAGTCTAGAAGTGCTAGGAGACGAACTCCGCGGAGAGGGAGATGGGGTCGCTGATGAAGATGGTTGCGATCCACACCTGTCACGACCCAAAATCCACTAAGGATCGTGATGGCGTCGGACACCACTGTCAGACAAGCCAACACCAAGAAGTTAAATAAATTCCCATTTTAGTATTTATTGAAATCATTTTTTATGCATTAAACAATAAATAATGAAATTCACTGAAATAAAATGATGTCTTTAACAAACTTAATATTGAATAATCCCGTAATTATCCCAGAACCCGGTGTCACAAGTGCATGAGCTAATTCTAGGAAATCAAATGAAGTACAATAACTGTCCGGGAATACAAATTGGACAGAGGGTAAATACTATACACTGAAAGAGACTATGCCGGCTACAGGTCGCCTCGAGAGATGCAGCTCACCTAAGTCTCCGTATCATCCGTGCTGCTACACCCATTAGGCCGCTAGAGGTACATGTTCCTGTGAAACAAAAATGCACAGCAAGTGTAGCATGAGTAGAAAAATAACGTGCACTCAGTAAGTATCCTGTCTAATCTCGAAGAAGTAGAGACGAGAGGTCAACTTCGACACTTACTAGTGGTCCAATAATAATATACCAATAATATAGTAAAGCGATGATTTTCATAAAAACGGCAGTAACTCAATAGCATAAGGCAAGTAAACAATTCTTTCTTTTATAGAAGTTTCCCAAATTCATTTTCATCATTTATACATTTATCTCTGGCCAGGGAGAACAAATATCAATATTTATGAACTTCAAGGCAAGCAATACAAGCATGCACAAATCATGCCGAGGTCGTACGGCCCGATCCAACAATATTTAAACTGTGCACTGCCAGAGGGTCGAATGGCACGAACCATAGATGCATCTATTTAATCTACCAAGGCGTTCGACCCGTTCCACAATAGATAAACACATTCAAACAGTCAAATCAAGAATTCATCAAGGAGCACCTATTCAGGAAAAGGCAAGTTTCTCTTTTAAAAGTCAAGAAATGATTTCTTACCTTTGAGAAATTTATTTATTCAGTCGATATGTGTTTAAGCATTTTTAAATTGACAACAAGGTTGCAAATATTACAAGTAAAGCATGCTTTTGGGCCCTAGACTACCCGGACTTAAGCATAATAGTAGCTACGCACGGACTCTCGTCACCTCGTGTGTACATAGCCCCCCCCCCCCCCCCCCCCCCACAAATAGAAGCACATATCCAATTAGTTCACCTATAGGGACAATTCCCTCTTACAAGGTTAGAAAAGAGACTCATTTCGTTCCGAAGTTTCATAACCGGTGTACCCATTAATACATGTTCAATTACTCATAATAATCTAATTCATAACAATTTCTAACCCCGATCGAAAAGTTGACAAAAATGCCCTTGGGCCCACATGCTCGGAATCCGAAATTTTTAGAAGATAAACTTTACCCATAACCTCACGAACTCAAATATGTAATTTACTCTTAATTTCATGTCCAAAATCGTGGTCAAAACTCGAAAATACCAATTTTCTAGGTTTTCCCTCAAACCCCAAGTTCTACCAATTTTCATGCTAAAATCTATACATAATCAATGTATTTAACTCTAAACAAGCTTAAACCACTTACCTCATGCTTGGTGATGAAAATGACACCTCAAAGTTGCTCAAAAATCGGCTCCAATGGAAGAAATGGGGTTGAAATGAATCCAACCCCTGATTTAAAGAACCTCACTGCCTCCAGCATTTCCGCACCTGCGGTCACTTGACTGCTTCTGCGGTTCCACAGGTGCGACCCACAATCCGCTTCTGCGGTTCTCCTCTAGGCCCTCAACTTCCGCATCTGCGCCCTTCCTACCGCAGGTGCGGTCCCGTTTCTGAGGCAAGATGACCGCGTCTGCAGTACCAGCCTAGCCCAGCCACTCCCGCTTCTGCGTCTCCGCACCTGCGGCCAAGACTTCGCAGGTGCGGTTACACCAGATGACAGCAGGCTTCAGCTCTTCCTCCCAACTCCAATTCGATCCGTTAACCACCCGGAATCCACCCGAGGCCCCGAGGACCCCGTCCAATCACACCAACCAGTCCCATAACCAAATGCCGACCTGCTCGAGGCCTCAAATCACACCAAACAATGCCGAAATCACGAATCACACCCCAATTCGAGCTTTATGAACTTTAGAACTTCAAACTTCTACATCTGATGCCGGAACCTATCAAATCACCTCTAATTGACCTTAAATTTTGCACACAAGTCATATTCGACATTACGGACCTACTCCAACTTCTGGAACTGGAATCCGACCCCGATATCAAAAAGTTCTCTTCCGGTCAAACTTCTCAAAACCTTCAAATTTCTAACTTTTGCCAAACGACTCCAAAATGACCTATGCACCTCCAAATCCACTTTTGATCGCGCTCCCAATACCAGAATCACCATACGGAGCTATTACCAGGCACAGAATCCCAAACGGACATCGATAACACAGAAATGCACTTCAACCCAAAACATATGAAATTCTTCCAAAATGCTAACTTCCACAATAGGCGACGAAACTCTCCTAGGTCATCCGAAACCCTATTCGGACCTGCCCAAGTCCAAAATCATCATACGAACCTGCTGGAACCTTTAAATCCCAATTCCGAGGTCATTTACTAAAAAGTCAAGCCTTAGTCAATTCTTCCAACTTAAAGCTTCCGAAATAAGAATTTTCTTTCCAAATCAACTCTGAACTTCCCGGAATTCAATTCCGACCATGCGTACAAGTCATAATACCTGATATGAAGTTGCTCACGGCCTCAATCTGCCGAACGACATGCTAGAGTTCAAAATGACCAGTCGGGTCGTTACAACACCCCTGCATCGATCTAGACCCCTGCTGCGAGCCGGTTGGCTAAAATCTAGATGGATGCGATCCAGTTGGTGATGAATCAAATGGAGGAGATGACGATCATACCACATGGCCCTGTGACTACTGACTCTATGGACCCATGTAACTACATGCTAGATCATATGGAGGAAGCGGGGTATAACCTTGTGGCAGAGAATGGTAGGTAGTCTGATGAGTAGATAGATGTGTGCCTAGAAGATGTGTGCCTAGAAGATGTGTGCCTAGAAGATTGCTGCCGACCATCAACAACAGAGGGATACAAGTGTGGAGTGGAAGGAAATGAGGTTGTAGCACCATCATCATGATCAATAGGCCTCTTATCCTTCCTAGACATACCTCGACCCCTACCAGTCATCTGCATAAATTAAAGAAAATGTTAGAATTGCGAATATAAATCTACATAAGTTGAGGGCGCCTGAAAAAACTAACACGCTAGTCGTCTTCGAAGTATCCTTCCTCGTTTGAATATTCTTCCTCTTCACTTATTTCATGTTCGTTAGGTGATTCTTCATCCTCATTTTCTATGATTATTATTTCTTCCATATAAAATTATTCTAATATGCGTTGAGGATGCTCCAAGTTATTTTCTAACTGATCATCCACCATTTGGCTAACACTTGAAGTATCGTTGGTAAGCAACTTCTAGCACATTCTCAACTTTTGTTGATACCCAATTTTTCTCTCATATATATATATATATATATATATATATATATATATATATATATATAGTGCATATGCATCATCAGTTGGTTTATTAGCATATACAAGTATTTTTCATAATTTTTCTTAATTTTTAAAGACTTTAAATAAATTTATTTCCGCATTTTATTATATAAATATCCAGTAATTATCCTTCAAATTATTTCTATGATGATTTAATCATCTGAACTTATCATTTTTACCAACATGATGTTTTTAAATATTCTTCAGTGCATTTTTTAATTACATTAGCATTTTAGGACTAATTGCACAGTTTTGCAATAATATTCCATATTAATGTATAATTAAATTTTTTATAAAGAAAATGACTTTTTATATTTTGATAATTTTTGTAATTAATTTTCATTATTTTAGTGCACAAATAATATTTTTGTTATTTATTAATTACTTTTATAAATTATATATTTATTGAATATTGGGTATTTAAAAACTAGCCTAAAGTTCTACCTATTTTCGGATCAACCTCAGCCTAATTACCTAATACACTAGCCTAATATACCCCAACCCAAACTAAATTAACCCAACCCATGACACGGTCGGTACCCGTTTCTTAAACCTGCCCTAGTCCCATTTTAAAATCCTGGCCGTTGTTCTTAGAGATCAACTGTAAGGCCCTGTGGCGGTTCGGACCCTTTGGATTTCTCTATGCATTAAAAAGTCAAGGAATAATATTTTCCAAAAAAGTGCGATTCTGCGGTCCAGTATGTGGTCGCATAACAGCTATGCGGACCGCAGAGTCGCCGCAGAGTCAAGCAGTGTGATGGTTAATTTTGAGGTCAACTATGCGGCATATTATGCGATCGCATAATCGGAATGCGGTCCGCATAGTCGTCGCATAATCCCCTTGGAATTTTTGCGAGGAGCAGTTCTGCGGTGCATTATACGACGGCAGAACAGGTATGCGGACCGCATTCTTGTCGCATACCCAGGCACTTTGTTTAGGTTTTTGGGAACATTTTTGCGGTCCATTCTGCGGGCCGCATGTCATCTTTGCGATCGCATATGCGACCGCAGATCGGTGTCGGGGCTCCAGATTTCTAAATTTTAAACCCGATCCCCTGTCGTTATATCTTGTGCAATAGCTCATTTTGAGCCTATTTCCTGGTGCTTTTAGAGTGAGAAAGAGGGTCCAAGAGAGGGGAAGTGCTCTTCATAAAAAATTGCTCCACAAATCCTTGTTAAAACATTAAAGATAATCAAGTGAGGCACCTAAACCTTCATCCCAGGAGGTAAGACTTCATCACCTCAGCTTTTAATTTTAAACATAGCTATAAGGGTCATTAATGAGGTAATTCATGGGGATAAAGGTGACTACATTGCATGCATGTGTTCTTAAAAGATATGTGGAAATTATAAATAGAGAGGCATGGGGAAAGGGCTAGTGTAATCTTGCATAAAAGGACCATAAGACTTTAATGAACACTCAATGTATGATAAAATGCTCAAATGAGCTGAAACCATGAATGCGTTCTAATTTATGATCAATTTTGTTATGTCTCAAAGTAGATTGGGATTGCTAGAATTCTCGGAACTTTATAAGAATTTAAGGAAAGCTCTATTGAGGTATGTATGGCTAAAACCCCGTCTTTTAGAAATTGAGCTCCGTTGGTATTTGTGTCAATACGGTAAGATTAAAGTTGAATTGTTATATTAATTGTTGTTTCACATAAATTTGGGGTTGCAACCTTATATGTGTGAAAGGTGTGTCTCAATATGGTAAATGTGCTATTCTTGATAACTTGAAAAGGTGCGAGGAATATGAATCGTGTATTGAGATGCTTAAGACCTTAAATTAAGATTGAAGCTGCATATGTTGTGCCATCTATGCGAAGTCTCATCTATGCTTACAATTTTATTTGCTCTTGTGTGCACATATTATCCCAAATTACAAATCTAACAATGAAATTGGGAATGATGTGAGATGTGGCCTAGTGCCAAATATATGACGTGATAGCTGTGGCCCCAAGTGCCCATGAAATGATATATGTGAAACAAAGATTGAAATGAGATGATTGATGGAAAAGGGAAACGCCTTGGTAAGGCGGCCTAGCCGATCGGGCCAAGATCGGATGCCATGCCGCACACATGGTGGTATTGTGTTTGTGATTGAAGTGTATGTCTCAAATGAAGCAACCTAGCCGATCGGGTCGAGATCAGACTCCGCTCAAGGTAGCGGTGGTATTGTGAACAATGATGAACAGTATGAAGTGCCCCAAACTAAAAAGCTATGGAAACACGATGTGAAAATTGTATGATTCTTTTATTTGATAATGTTGTGATCATCTAAAGTGTTTGAGTTATACTTGTGATTTCCTTATTCTTGTATGAAAGTTCTTTCTAACTAGATGGTGTTTAGTTATACAAACTAGTACTATTCCATGGTACTAACGTCCCTTTTGCCGAGAGCGCTACATTTTTAAATGAATGTAGGTGGCTCCATAGCGGACAATGCCGATCGCGTAGCGAAGTGTCCTCCTTTCGAAGTCTTGGTGAGTCCCCTTTCTCCTTCAAGGGGTTATGTTGTACATCTTTGTTGTATACTTCCACTTTTGAGGTATTGTCGGGGCCTTGTTGGCAGCATTGTCATAATTTGTCTTTTGTATCAATAGAGGCTCCGTAGACGTTTGTGTGGGTTACGTATGGGTGTTGGATGAGTCTATGAACTATGTTGTAACTTTAAGCTCTTGTTTTCTCTAAATTGTAACTGTATGGAAATCTTGGAACCTAACTACGGGTTAAGGTTGTGATATAAAATGAACTATCAATATTGAATGTACAGCCCCTCCTATTGTCTAATTAATCGAAATCCGGATTCCTTAATCATATTGAGTTGGGTAGAAAGTGTTTGATAAGGATTGCTCTGTTGGGTTCACTAGATTGAGCGCTGGTCGCGCCTCCCGAGGTTGGGGCATGACATCAACGGCCCACATAACACCCTCCCTTTAATTATACCCAAACCCCCTAACCCTAAATCATTTCTCACCACCCGCCGCCCTTGAATCCTCTCATCTCTTAAACCCTAGCCGTCTTCCCCCAAATCCCTCTCCTAATCCCACCTAACATGGGATCCATGGTCGTTTCTTGCCATATGTGACCTCTCCCTGGTACTGGGTCCTTCTCTATACCGCTTGCCTAAACATGGCAAGAAGATCTTGTAAGAATTGAACAAATATCGGTTCAAATCCTTGACTTTTCTGATTATTCTGTCTATGTTCATCATTTGCTCTTTGTAAGCACGAATATTTCTGTATCTTTTGTTGATTCTTACTTACCCTAAATTAGGGTTTTCAGATCTTTTTTAATCGAACCAAAATGGGTTAGATTCTCTTATTTTAAGTGATATTCTGTCTATATTTGTCCTATTTTGTGTAATGTTTGATTTTTATTTTTAGATTGTGTCGATTTTACACTTTCTCTAAAATTAGGGTTTGAAATTTGTTCACTTTTCCTTATTGATTTTTGATTGCAAGTGATGTTCTTTCCTTTCTAGTGTTTGATTGATGATTTTCCTTGTTTGGGTGTTCAATTTCTGCTACTATATAAGCCCCTCCCCATTCCCTTTTGAAAGAGACTAGAATCGTTAAGAGATTTACTAACAAAAACTGAAGTTGCTACTCTTTGTTCTCTAATATTTTTGTCCTACATTCTGGTTCTTGGCCAGCTGAAAGCCAAGGCCAGAAATTGTGGGTTCTTACTACTGTGGACTTTGTTCTTTCTTCTTTTTTGCTTAACTGGTGAGTTACTGAATCTTTGCAATTTCGTTCCTATGTACCTGCAACTTGCATATGTTTTTCACTTCTGAAGTTCATAGCTTAATGTGTTGCTGGGTTACTCTTGTGTTCAACTCTATTTTCTTTACCTCAGTTTTAGGTCTTTTTAACATTTGACTTCATAATGTTGTTAGTTTGAAACATGTCTAAGCCTGATTCAAGTTATTAATGTGTTATGAACTACTGCTGCATGTGACCTTTGCATTTGTTAGCATCCCTTTGGTGTTTAATTCAGCTTAAGGTTGTCCATTCTATCATTTGAATATGCTCCATCTGCATAATTTGAACTTTCCTTAGTTAATTGTCCTATTAGGTCAGACCTGAATGCCTACGCTTGTTGTATGACATAAGTTTATCTTCCCCTTTCTGTTCTGAACCTCTATAATGGCAATCTTGCATAGGTAGTATGTTTTAATTCTGTGTCAAGGTCCTGTTCTATCAACCATGATTAGTTCTCGGTTAATATACCCCTCAGCATGTTTGGGCTCACTTGATTCACCAGTATGTTGTCATAATCTGTTCTTCCCTAATATGTCTAAATGATGTTCTGCTACCTAGTCTGAAGTTAACATGGCTATCTTATGACGCTGGGACATATACTTAACATAATTTGAACCTTTTCCTTATTATGAGTCTGTGTATACAAATACTGCAAACCTGTTTGTTAATGTGTGACTACTTATGCACTAGGTGTTGAACTTGTTCTTCTTAATCTTTGCTAAGTCTTTTCTTAGAACCTAGAGCCTGTTTGATTATTTGCTCTATGTGCCCAACTTGACTATGTTTGTACCCTTTAGTTCTGTCCCTCGGCTACTGTCCACTCTCTGTCATTATCACTTATGTTATCTGAACTCCCTATTCTTAGCCGGCTGAAAGCCAAGGGTATCAAGGCTCTTGTTACTGGCCTTCCTAGTATGAGCACTGCTCGGGGTCCAATTGAGACCCTTGTGAACTCTAACACACTAGGACTTGGTCCTCAGTCATTTCCTAAATCTCCTCTATTAACCTGCCTAGTGTGAGCACTTCCCTGGGTTCTTGAAGCCCTTGGGAACTCTGTTGCGCTAGGGTGCAAGGTTCCTTGCCATCTTTTTCCTAATTGCTCAGTTATGTCCCATTTCACTTGCTGAATAAGCCAATGGGCTTGTGTACATGGCTGTTTTTGAATCTTTGATGGTCACTGGGTTCTGGCTATGACTTCTGGACTGTTGTGAACTATGTGGACTCGAAATTGAAGGCCTGGCCTGGCCGAGTGTACTTAGGGCCTGTCTTAGGCCCACTATAGTTATTTTGTAACTTTGTAATTTATTTCATTCATTGGGCCTGTAATAATAATGTAATATCGATTGGGGTACTAGTAAAATTGGGAAACAGAGCTTATTTTAATATTGCATGAAACGTGTAGAAATCATGCCTATAGGTGTTTAATTTGCTCGAACATGGTCTGCTACTGTGTGTGCTAGGTAACCTGCCTATAGGTGTTTAACTCGTTTAATATATTCTGCCCCTACATGTTTGATAGATAACCTGCCTATAGGTGTTCAATTCATTTAACATATTCTGCTTCCACATGTTTGTTAGAAATCACGCCTATAGGAAATAAAATGATCAATCCTTCAATTGCAACATGTTCACATAGACACCATGCCTATATGATTACATTGATTCACAAATACCTGCTCTTTACAATGTTCACGTAGATATCATGCCTCTAGGAACATAATCAGATTAGATGCCATTTCTGTTATTCTCATTATACTGTCACCCGCCTAGAAAGCACGCCTATAAGGATAAATGTTATAAAATCAAGTATAATTGTCAATTGCTAGAAATCCTGCCTATAGGGTGTTCTATTAATGCTGGTAACCTTTTGTCTTCAAACAACTTTAATGCATAATCACACAACGATTAGATATCTAACACGTCAAAATTACAGTATTACCTTTATAATGCTGGAATCCAGAATCATTTAGCAATCATGTATATAGGATCAATAACTTATAACTTGTAGTCTCAATAATCAGCATGCAATATCAGATTCCCTAAACTGTGCACCTGTTAAAAAATCACGTCTATAAGATTACATCTTACATCTGAAACTGCTGCATGTTTGAATTCCAAGGTCACAGGGCTTAATGGCTTTAACTCGTCTCAATTCTGAATTCTGAAAACTCCTAATTTGCATATGTGTTTGCGTGCGTTTGTTGTCTAAGTGTGGAGGCTAACTTGAGCCCTTAACTACTTTTATGTGAAGTCCAACTTGTTTTGTATGTCGCTTATTTTTCTCATTTTGAGCAACCTAAGTTAGGTCTAGAACCATCCAAATAGAGGTCCGAACGCCTCCTGGACCATAGGCATGGGACAGGTAGTGCACACATAAGGCACGGTTTAGAATCAACTAGTACGCATTAGGTAACAACTTAAAGATAGTAATTGAGTAGCAAGAGATGATAGTCTGCGCTCGCTGAATAATACGAGCAACACCCCCATCTGGAGGGAGTTACGAAGTATTATTTATGTTACACGGGGTGATCCTTTAGGCTAAAAAATTTAGGGCCCCGTCGCTTTCTTTCTTTTTTTTTTTTTAGAATAAAATTGTTGTACCCTTTGTTCAAAATCTGTTTATAATAAACTTCTTAAATTTTTGTGCTCTCTCTTCGTTTATTTGATCACATTGACAAATTCATATAATTCGAGTTTGGCCGGGACCCATAGTTATGGACCTCGAAGAGTGCCTAACACCTTCTCTTCGAGGTAATTTTGAGCCCTTACCCGATCTTTGGTGACGCAAACTAGTCAAAGAGAGTTATCTGCAAAATAGGTGCCCTAATGCACCTCAAACCCGTTAGGTGGCGACTCTCTCTTTTAACACCTTCCTTAAAAGAGTTGTCATCATCGAAACTCGATTTCGCAAGAAAAAGGGGCGCGACAACATGGTAAATCTGCTAGGGTTTTTTTTAGGCTCTTACCATAAGTGAACTTGGTCTATATGAATTAGTCTTGTCTGATAAACGTGTCTTTACTATTTTTGCCGTTACATGAATATCCCGCTCCGTTTCCCTTTTTTTCTTACCTGTACACCCTTTTCCCGTTTTCTCTTTATTTGAATTTGCATGCAAATATCTTCGCTCAAGTTGGTCATAACATGCGTTTTCCTTTAAATATTTTTAGAATTTCTACATCATGTCTCTCCCCACCCTCGCTCCCTTGTCTACTTTATTATATTTCCACATTGCGCAAACTAACATCTTCCTTGTTTTCTTTCTTTTTATGTCTTTACGTTTCATTCAATACCGAAATTACTGTTTTCATCATGCAAAATATTTTACAACGTGTTATTTTATCTTTGGATAAAGCATGCTCTACATCATATTCCACTCGTGCATAATTAGTACCATAGCGGCACTTGATAAGTGCTCGCGCTCTTCCTAAAATCACCTTTTAAATTTGGAAAGGCTTATTTGCGGTAAAATTAGTCGATCAGCGGTGCAGTCGAAGGTTCCATGCCTTTCCCTCTCATGTTATCCTCTTGAGGGTACCGGTCTAGACTCTTCTAGAAACCCCCACTCTAATATTAACTGTTCATGCATCATGCCCAAACCTTGTGTGAGTTAGAACGGAGTCCGCGTAATAACTTGCTAAGTCAAGCCTTGTACAAAGTCTGTCGGGATTTCTATAATCCCAATGGACACAATCACGATCTGTGCATTATTTCGAGAAAGCGTGCCAATATGTTGATCATTAACGTGTAAATAGCCAAATCTGGAAGGGGAAAGAGCTAACCTATTTGTTTGGCAGAAATGAGGCACGAAGTCCCCAGGTTTGGCATGGTTCAAAATATCCCACCTTTGCTACTAGATTGGTGGGAAAATCTCCCGCCAAGTGACAAAAACCATGTGAAGAGAGTCCTCGGAAATTTACCTTCTATGTTAGACATTGAGCCAAACAATGCATTAATCAAGGTCGCTACAATGTTCTGGGATGAGAAGAGAGCCGTTTTCCGTTTTGATGACATAGAAATGACTCCCCTTTTAGAAGAAATAGGAGATTTTGATGGGCTCCCGTGGGATAGTGCTGGTTTGCTGGTACCGGAAATCGCACTCTTCGAGGTTTCTTAAAAATGATGGGTTTCAGAAAAAATGATGATTTAGTCTATTTGAAGAAGTCTTATATACCATTCGATTTCCTCTATGAGAGTTATGGACACAGCAAGTCATACCGCCTTTACCATGATGAGTTTGTCATCACTTCTTTGGGTTGGACTCACCGCCGAGTTTTTGTATTCATTGTCTGTTTTCTGGGGATGCTGGTATTTCCAATACAAGGAGAAAGGATCCATACTCGCCTAGCTATGGTCACTAAGGATTTAATGGAGGGGATTAAGGGGTAGACTTACACTATTGTCCCTATGATTCTGGTTGATATGTACCGGGCTTTAGATCGTTGCAAAAAGGGGTATAGGCATTTCGAGGGTTGCATACTGTTGCTGCAAGTATGGTTGTTGGAACACCTTCAGAGGGGAGAATACCGTCAAGAATTTCCACGACGACCATGGAATGAGCACATAGCCTATCACCATCAGAAGAGAATGACTTTTATCCCAAACAGGTTTGCGCAACCGAAAAATGCTGTGAGCTGGGCACACTTCTTCAACAATCTGACTGATGACAAGGTACATTGGATGTTCGAGTTGTTCCCTAGCAGTGAATTCATCATCAGGTCGAGAGATACTTCTCATCTAGTTCTAATAGGATTGAGAGGGATCTATCCTTATGCTCCTATCAGAGTTACGGGGCAAGCTGGGAGAAAACAGGTTATACCACGAGTTTCCAAAATGGTTCAATACAAAGCAGACTTGCAGGGGAGTGCCATTCCATTCAAGTTCGAGGCACAACACATGTGGCATCAAAAGATCATTGTGGAGAAAGATACCATCGATCCAGATCAATATCATGCCGGCCATGTGAACTTCTATCAGTCGTAGTTGGTAGATGATATGGGATGTCAAGCCAAGGATTAATCTGAATAATAGGGTTGTAGACGACGCTGCAGAAACACAAGTCAAGCATTTGGAACAACATAAAGCGGATATGGAAGCAATCAACGAGTGGAGAGAAATCGTTACTAAGTCAACAGAGAGGTTGTAATATTTGTAGCAGGGGTTGATGGAGCTTGAAGGGAAAATGAGAAAGAGGGTTACAGGTTTGTCAAAATATGGATGGCAATGAAGGAGGGCTCCTAGCAAGGGCATATCTGCTGTTGGACATGCGCGACCTGGGAAATCTGAACGATGGAGCAAAGAAGGCCAAGCATGGAGAAGGTCCATCTGGGACCAAATAGATTAGGAATGATGTTTTTTTTACTTGCTTTCTAGACTCGTTTTAGACTTTGGTTGTAATAAGGCATATGCCAATAGTGACTCTTTATAATTATTGTCGTTTTAGTTAAGATTTGGTTCATTTATCATATTAATGAAATGACGCAGTTATTGGCATCGATTTTCTCCAAATCTATATGTCGCTTAGGACAACCTTTGGCACAATGAGGTCCCCAAATTAGGATGCGAATTTATTATCCCGCAAAATGTGTTTAAATACCGCAAAACATCCTTTTAATACTCCTCATTGACTTTTTTACCTTTTTGTTTTCTTCTTTTCTTTATTTGTTTATTCCCATCCCCTAAGGTTGGTTCGTGCATACTGGCATCATCAGTATCATACCAGATCTAGTGGTCCTCCGCCTCCTCCTCCTCCAAGTGATCCTACAAGTAAGGGAAAAGCTAGAATGGATGATACGAGTGGTATCAGGAAAGACAATGCTACACATGCAGAGAATGTCGAGACTTCGGATGGTCGGAGTACTCCGGCACAAAATGACCTGGTTTTACGGTTGGAACAAAAGATACTGGAGCTACAAGGGGAACTTGAGCAGGTCCGGAAATTGGCAAACCTTTCCCTTACCCTGAATGTCCCCGACGTCAACCAACAAAATTCCCAAAACCCTGCACCTCCCAAGAACACACAAAACCAACAAAATCCTCCCGCACCTCATTAGAATGCCACAACCCCTCAAAATCCAAATCCTTCACCAGTACCAACCCCTCCTCAACATCATCACCATCCAACCCAGTATCCACAAACCACCACCTACCACACTCCCCAAAATGCACCATAACCTACCCTTGATCCTCAAATCTCAACCAAAGACCACCACTATGTTCAAATTCCTGGAGTCCATCAAAGCAACCCCATATATTTGGAAACCTTACCCCACACCCACAACAAACCCTATACATACCTAAATCCGCAGAGAAGGACCTGCTCATCAAGAATATGGCGAAAGAACTCAAGAAACTTACTAGCCAAGTCCAAGGTGTTGAAGGTGGTAAAGGCATCGAAGGTTTGAATTTTGAGGATTTGTGTATTCAGCAAGATGTAGAACTACCAGAGGGTTACAAGCCTCCCAAGTTCGAAATGTTCGACGGACCACGTGATTCAAAGGTACATTTGAGAACATATTATGACAAACTCGTAGGGGTTGGTAAAGATGAAAGAATCCGCATGAAGTTGTTTATGAGGAGCCTCACTGGAGACGCCCTGTCCTGGTACATCAGTCAAAATCCAAAGAAATGGGTTAACTAGGTGAGCATGGCGTCAGATTTTATGGATCGGTTTAGGTTCAATACAGAAAATGCGCCAGATGTCTTCTACATTCAAAATCTTAAGAAGAAGCCCATAGAAACTTTCCGCGAGTATGCTACTCGATGGAGATCAAAAGCTGCGAAAGTAAGGCCAGCACTGGAAGAAGAACAGATGAACAAGTTCTTCGTCCGAGCTCAGGATCCGCAATATTATGAGAGGTTGATGGTTATTGAAAACCATAAATTTTCCGACATCATCAAATTGGGAGAAAGAATAGAAGAAGGAACTAAAAGCGGGATGGTAAGAAATTTTGAGGCAATCCAAGCTACAAACAAAGCCTTGCAGTCGGGAGGTATATCTAAAAAGAAAGAAGTTGGTGCAGTAATGATAGCCCAAGGTCCGAAGTCTACTCTTACATGCCAAACCGCACCACCCACATATCAGCCTTCACCTCCCAGATACCAACAATCCACCGCCACTTACCAAACTTATAACACCCAACCTGTATATTACCACTCACCACCACCAGCTCGCCAAAACTACCAAAAACCCAGACCAAATTTCGATCGTAGACCACCTAGACAATATACTCCTATTGCTGAACCCATCAATCAGTTGTATGAGAGACTGAAGGCTGCCAGTTATGTCACCCCCATTCCCGCTGTTTCTATGGAAAACCCTTACCAGTGGGTTAATCCGAACAAGATATGTGCCTATCACTCGGACATGAAGGGTCATACTATTGATGAATGTCGCACTTTGAAGGATAATATCCATACGTTGATTGACACCAAGGTTATCCAAGCAGAAGAGGTCGCACCAAATGTCTGCAATAACTCCCTCCCGGATCATAGGGGCGAGGGGGTAAATGTGATCGAAACTGATGAAGGATGGGATCCGAAAGGATCAATTGGACTCATTCGTGAAGGGGATGAACCTAAAATATCTCCAGTCATTCTCACACCTATTGTGGTTTTGATTTAGTTACCAACTAAGGTTGAAGTAGCTGCACTAACCCCGTTTGAGGTTGGAGTAACAACTCCCTCAGCCACGCCAACTCTGTTTGAGGTAGAAGTGACCGCACCCTTCACTATAACAGTAATACCTACACCATCCTTTAATTCCAACTCCGTCATGTCTTTGCATTCCAGGGGTTGAAACATCTCCATTTTTCTCCAAAGGCATCATAGTCCGAAGGCATCATCCTCATAGCCTGAAGACACCATTCCATGGCCTGAGGATCTCTCAATATTGCACATCACTATTCAAAGGCGTCATGGTTCAGAGACACCATTATCATGGCCCGAGAACATCATTTCATGGCCTGTGAATCCTTCATCACGCGATTCATGGCCCATGATGTCATGGTCTAAGGACATCATCCTCACCGTCCAAAGACAACGTTCATGGTCCAAAGGGAATTTGCATCATGTTTCAATTGTCGCAATAACCCATATATATTTGTATGCATCATGTTTTAAGTTTTGCAGGTAATCCAGGAAGTAACCATTCTTCAAACCGGAGCAACCTTCACTCCGGTTTCCGTTCATAACGTTCACACTCAGCAAATGTTTTAAACGTAACCGACTTCATTCAATTACTCACATTTCTATATGGCTATTCAGATATTTACTCTATAACACATCCGTTACGTTTCAGATTCACATTTACAATTCCGCATAAATCCATCCAATACTATCCTTCCCAAAAGAACCCTTTCCGAAACACACGACCATTTCTATAACAACCCCATCGGTTTCGTTCACCGTTGGTTCCAGAACTACACATGGCCTGATTCCTGTAAAACCAGGGATATGTAGGAAACTCATAAATCGAAGTTCGTCCTCTATTTTTAAAATCACCCCATTTGGTCAAAATCGGTCATCATTTTTTTACCCGACAACTCTTTCATCATTCCCGGGTAAAGAGAGGCAGCCGTTGATACCAAATTTTTCCCTTTTATATATATATATATATATATATATATATATATATATATACACTTTCAAAATAGTGCATATGCATCATCATTTGATTTATAAACACACATAAGGATTTTTCATAATTTTTAAAGGCTTTAAATCAATTTAATTCTATANTTATATATATATATATATATATATATATATATATACACTTTCAAAATAGTGCATATGCATCATCATTTGGTTTATTAGCATATACAAGTATTTTTCATAACTTTTCATAATTTTTAAAGACTTTAAACCAATTTATTTTTGCATTTTATTATATAAATATTCAGTAATTATCCTTCAAATTATTTTTTATGATGATTTAATCATATGAACTTATCATTTATACCAATATGATATTTTAAATATTTTTCAGTGCATTTTTAATTATATTTGCATTTTAGGACTAGTTGCACATTTTTGCAATAATAGCCCATATTAATATATAATTAAGTTATTTATGCAGAAAATAACTTTTTATATTTTTATAATATTAATTAATTATTTTAATTATTTTAGTGACAAATGATATATTTTTATATATTAATTACTTTTATAAATTATTTATTTATTAAATATATAGTATTTAAAAACTAGCCTAAAATTCTACCTATTTTCAGATCAACCTCACCCCAATTACCTAATACACTAGCCCAAAATACCCCAGACCAAACTAAACTAACCCAACCCATGACCCGGTCGGTACCCATTTCTTAAACCCGCCCCAGTCCCATTTTAAAATCCTTGCCGTTGATCTCTAAGATCAACGACCAACATTACACCCTCCCTTTTAACTATACCCAAACCGTCTGACCCTAAATCATTTCTCACCACCCACCGCCTTTGAATCCTCTCATCTCTCATCTCTCAAACCCTAGCCGTCTTCCCCCAAGTCCCTCTCCTAATCCCACCTAACATGGCATTCCATGGCCGTTTCTTGCAATATGTGACCTCTCCCTGGTACTGGGTCCTTCTCTATACTGCTCGCCTAAACATGGCAAGCAGATCTTGTAAGAATCGAACCAAAATTGATTCAAATCATTGACTTTTCTAATTATTCTATTTATGTTCATCATTTGCTCTTTGTAAGCACGAATATTTCTGTATCTTTTGTTGATTCTTACTTACCCTAAATTAGGGTTTTCAGATCTCTTTTAATCCAACCAAAACGGGTTCAGTTCTCTGATTTTAAGTGATATTCTATCTATATTCGTCCTATTTTGTGTAATGTTTGATTTTTATTTTTAGATTATATCGATTTTACACTTTCCCTAAAATTAGGGTTTGAATTTTTTCTCTTTTCCTTATTGATTTTTGATTGTATGTGATGTTCTTTCCTTTCTAGTGTTTGATTGATGATTTTCCTTGTTTGGGTGTTCAATTTCTGCTACTATATAAACCCCTCCCCATTCCCCTTTGAAAGAGACTGGAATCGTTAAGAGATTGACTAATAAAACTGAAGTTACTACTCTTTGTTCTCTAATATTCTTGTGCTACATTCTGGTTCTTGACCGGCTGACAGCCAAGGCCATAACTGTGGACTTTGTTCTTTCTTGTTTTTTGCTTCACTGGTGAGTTACTAAACCTTTGCAATTTCGTTCCTATGTACCTGCAACTTGCATATGTTTTTCACTTCTGAATTTCATTGCTTAATGTGTTGCTGGGTTACTCTTGTGTGCAATCCTATTTGCTTTACCTCAGTTTTAGATCTTTTTAACATTTGACTTCATAATATTGTTAGTTTGAAACATGCCCAAGCCTAATTCGAGTAGTTAATGTGTTATGAACTGCTGCTGCATGTGACATTTGCAGTTGTTAGCATCCCTTTTGTGTTTAATTCTCTTAAGCTTGTCCATTCTGTCATTTGAATATGCTCCATCTGCATAATTTGAACTTTCCTTAGTTAAATGGCCTATTAGGTCAGACCTGAATGCTTACACTTGCTGTATGACATAAGTTTATCTTCCCCTTTCTGTTCTAAACCTCTATAATGGCAATCTTGTATAGGTAGTATGTTTTAATTCTGTGTCAAGGTCTTGTTCCATCAACCATGACTAGTTCTCTGTTAATATACCACTTAGCATGTTTGGGCTCACTTGATTCACCAGTATGTTGTCATAATCTGTGCTTCCCTACTATGTCTAAATGTTATTCTGCTGCCTAATATGAAGTTAACATGGCTATCTTATGACGCTGGGACATATACTTAACATAATGTGAACCTTTTCCTTATTATGAGTCTGTGTATACCAATCCTACAAACCTGTTTGTTAATGTGTGACTACTTATGCACTAGGTGTTGAACTATTCTTCTGATTTTTTTTTAAGTCTGTTCTCAGAACCCAGGGCCTATTTGATTATTTGCTCTATTCTATCCCTCAGCTATTGTCCACTCTCCCTCATTATCGCTTATGTTATCTGAACTCCCTATTCTTAGCCGGCTGAAAGCCAAGGCTATTAAGGCTCTTGTTACTGACCTTCCTAGCGTGAGCACTGCTCGGGGTCCAATTAAGACCCTTGTGAACTCTGACACACTAGGACTTGGTCCTCAGTCATTTTCTGAATCTCCTCTATTAACCTCCCTAGTGTGAGCACTTCCATGGGTTCTTGAAGTCCTTGGGAACTCTGACGCACTAGGGTCCAAGGTTCCTTGCCATCTTTGTCCTAATTGCTGAGTTCTGTCCCATTTCACTTGTTGAATAAGACAATGGGCTTGTGTACATGGCTGTTTTTGAATGTTTGATGGTCACTGGATTCTAGCTATGACTTCTCGACTGTTGTGAACTATGTGGACTTGAAATTGAAGTCCTAGCCTTGCCGGGTGTACTTTGGGCCTGTCTTAGGCCCACTATAGTTATTTTGTAACTTTGTAATTTATTTCATTTATTGGGCTTGTAATAATGATGTAATAACGATTGGGGTATTAGTAAAATTGGAAAACTGGCTTATTTTAATATTGCATGAAATGGGTAGAAATCCTTCCTATAGGTGTTCAATTTGCTCGAACATGTTCTGCTACTGTGTGTGCTAGATAACCTACCTATAGGTGTTTAACTCGTTTAATATATTCTGCCCCTAGATGTTTGATAGATAATCTTCCTATAGGTGTTCAATTCGTTTAACATATTCTACTTCCACATGTTTGTTAGAAATCATGCCTATAGGAAATAAAATAATCAATAATTCAATTGCAGCATGTTCACATAGACACCATGCCTATAGGATTACATTGATTCACAAATACCTGCTCTTTACAATGTTCACGTAGATATCATGTCTCCGGGAACATAATCAAATTAGATGCCATTTATGTTATTCTCATTATACTGTCACCCGCCTAGAAAGCATGCCTACAAGGATAAATGTTGTAAAATCAAGTATAATTGTCAATTTCTAGAAATCCTGCCTATTGGGTGTTCTATTAATGCTGCTAACCTTAGGTCTTCAAACAACTTTACTGCATAATCACACAACGACTAGATATCTAACACGTCAAAATTACAGCTTTACCTTTATAATGCTGGAATCCAGAATTATTTAGCGATCATGTCTATAGGATCAATAACTTATAACCTATAGTCTCAATAATCAGCATGCAATATCAGATTCCCTAAACTGTGCACCTGTTCAGAAATCACGTCTATAAGATTACATCTTACATCTGAAACTGTTGCATGTTTGAATTCCAAGGTCACATAGAAATCATGTCTATAGGCTTAATGGCTTTAACTCGTCTCAATTCTGAATTCTGAAAACTCCTAATTTGCATGTGTTTCCGTGCGTTTTTTGTCTAAGTGTGGAGGCTAACTTGAGCCCTTAACTACTTTTATGTGAATTCCAACTTGTTTTGTATGTCGCTTATTTTTCTCATTTTGAGAAACCTAAGTTAGGTCTAGAACCATCCAAATAGAGGTCCGAACGCTTCCTGGACCATAGGCAAAGGACGGGTAGTGCACGCATATGGCACGGTTTAGAATCATCTAGTACGCATTAGGTAACAACTTAAAGATAGTAATCGAGTAGCAGGAGATGTTAGTCAGTGCTCGCTGAATAATACGAGTAACACCCCCTTCTGGAGGGAGTTACGAAGTATTATTTATGTTACACGGGGTGATCCTTTAGGCTAAAAAATTTAGGGCCCCCTCGCTTTCTTTTTTTTTTCTTTTAGAATCAAAATAGTTGTACCCTTTGTTCAAAATCTGTTTATTATAAACTTCTTAAATTCTTGTGCTCTCTCTTTGTTTATTTGATCACATAGACTAATTCATATAATTCGAGTTCGGCCGGGACCCATAGTTGTGGACCTCGAAGAGTTCCTAACACCTTCTCTTCGAGGTAATTTCGAGCCCTTACCCGATCTTTGGTGACGCAAACTAGTCAAATAGAGCTATCTGCAGAACAGGTGCCCTAACGCACACCTTCCTTAAAAGAGTTGTCACACGTCGAAACCCGATTTTTCGAGAAAAGGGGCGCGACAACTTCCACCCTACCAACAAGCTTAGTTTTGATTACAACCAACCAATCAGCCTTATCCTTCCGCAATGGATATGGAACATAATACACTTAACTTTTTCTGCAATTATAAAAGGATCATAACGATCATACTCCCTCTTTTTATTAACCTCAATGATGTTGTATTGCGAGTGCACATTTGTACGTCTTCTAGGTGTAGGGCCAAACACTTGCATCGGAAAAGTATGATCTTCGTATTTGGCCAACATGAATATGACAATTCTAGAATCTCTTTGATCACACCATAATAATAATTTTCCCTATCCTGGTTGGCTTCACCACCTTTTACACACACCCCACTGTTATTGCTTTTTTTATACTTGGAGCATTCCTCGGTATGAAATTTGTAACCATTCATACAGTACTTAGACATAGTTGTAACCGTAGGTGCAAGTCCCCAAGATATATCTTTCAGAAATTGATTAACATTGTTGTTTGGATTATTGACCTACATGTAGTGTTAAGTAAATCACAAGTGAGCACGTATATTCCCAAGTTACCAAGTACGTATATTCATATGTGAGAAAGTATGTAAGATGCACTTACACACTCTTTAAACCATGCCTCAAATGTAGAATATACAACATCATGGCCAAATTGATTCACGAAGTCACTGAGCGATGCATTGAAAATTATTGTTAGTTGTATCAGCCAAATTAAATAGTAGTCCATGTAAATTAATCTTATGTCAACACTTAAGAAAGGGTTGAACTTCCGGACAATTTAGCAACACATGATTTGAAGTTGATTTGTACTCCATACTACTTAGGCCCCTTTTTGTTCGATCTTTAGAACCTCGGCCTGGTTGATTGAATATGGACATTGGTGGATATAATGGATCAATCTCAATCACAACATTATGCCGATTGGGCCTATTTCTAGCACATGTCACATGATTGTTGAAGTAGTAGAACAATTGGGCAGTTTCCTTTGCAAGATGGGCTTCGCAAATAGATCCTTCAATCCTATTCCTCTGTTTAACAGATCGTTTACACTTGTCGATAGTCCTGCACATTATCATATTAGACGATAATGTTAAAGAAAATTACAAGAATAAATTAAGGTTTGATCATTACCTCTCGAATGGATACATCCACCTGCATTGAACTGGCCCTCCAAGTAGCGCCTCGTGTACAAGGTGAATTGGAAGGTGTTCCATCACATCAAAGAAACCACATGGAAAAATCTATTCCAGCTTATTACTGATTACAGGAACGTTTTGATTTATTTGAAATAGATTTTCTTCCCTTAATGTGGTAGAACATAATTCTTTGAAGAACAAACTTATCTCTGTGATGGGTTTGCATATATTTTCAGGCAAACCACAAAATGCAATAAGGATTAAGGTTTCCATGAAGATATAAAAGTCATGACTTTTCATATGAGTCAGCTTTCCTTCAACCATATCGGTACGTTTTCCCAAATTCGAAGCATAGCCCTCAGGTATCTTTAGGTTTGTAACCCACTCACAAATATGTCGTCTTTGTTCCAAAGTGAATGTGTAGCTTGTCACGACCCAATTCCGTTATAGGCCGTGATGGCGCCCAACGCCATTGTTAGGCAAGCCAACACTAATCAATTTAGGGATTTTTGATTTAAATAAATTTATTAAGTGAATAACATTTTTCCTCATCTTTAAAAGATTTAGAAATTTGCAGATATAAAATATTTAAACTGAAGCAATGAGTGCAAATCGAAATCATGAAAACAAATCCAAAATCATAAGTCTACTAATGTGTGTGCCAAGACCTGGTGTCACAAGTATATGGGCATTCTAGTAGAATATATAAAAGAATACTAGTCTACTGTCTGAAAGGTAATAGACAGGAAAATATAACAAAAGGAAGACTTCGGCTATTGGAGGATGGCTCGGAAGGGCAGCTCACCGTGTAGTCTCGTAGCGTGGATCAAATGTGCGCGCCGGTCCGGTAACCATATGCACCTGCCGCAGATCCTGTACAATTAAGTACAGAAGTGTAACGTGAGTACATAAATAATATGTACCCAGTAAGAATCTAGTCTAACCTCGAAGAAGTAGTGACGGGGGGTCGACTCTGACACTTAATAAGGGCCAACAATATAATAATATGAAACTCAAACTGAAGGCATGATATATAGAGATAACAATATAACGCCGAACAAGAAATAACTGAACAATCCTTTTACCATATTCAAAAACCATATCACTTCCTTCATTTAAAACCAAGGACCTCTCAATTTAAGTGATTTTATACTAAATGTAAAAAAAGGGACTTCCACTTCTATTATCACATACAAACTCCGCCGAGGACGTACCATAATATAAATTGTGCACTGCCGAGGGTCGAACGACACGAACCAGAGATACATCTATTAACCTGCCAAGGCGAACGACCCGCTCCCATGAGAGTAGTGGAATGAATCACCCCGCTTGCAAAATATACTTGCGAAGCAGTCAAAAATAAATTTATCAATAAATCATAACCTTTTGTCGGTTCTTTTCAAATAAAGGAAATTCAACTTAAAGCTTTTGAAATCTTAAAATCCTCAACCTAGTTCCATTCAATACAATTAACAAATAAAATTAGATAACGGTGCCCACAAAGTATGGTGTAAGTCTAACACTACCCGGACATAACATGAATAGTAGCTACGTATGGACTCTCGTCACTTTGTACGTACGTAGCCCCCACAAATAACAACACATATTAATTTAGTTCACCTATGGGGAAAATTCCCTCTTACAAGGTTAGAAAAGAGACTTACCTCGTCCCAAAGCCTACTTCCCAATTCAAGAATGCGCTCAAACCTCCAAATTTGATACCAAACGACTCGAAACTAGTCAAATATTATATAAATAAATCAATTTATTCTCAGAAGTTCATATCCCAACTATTACAGTGATTATCCACCCTAAATGCAAGATTCCTAAAATTCACCCCCGGGCCCACATGCCCGGATTCCAGAAATTTTTGAAGAAAGTTGTTACCCATAACCTTAGGAACATAAATATATGATTTTCACTAAGTTCCATAAGCATTGGTAAAATCCCATTTTTATCAAAAACCTAGGTTTTCACCTAAACCCATGATTTTCACTAATTTACATGTTATAATGTACCCATAAACTACGTATTTTAATCACATTGGGTAGAAATTACTTACCTCACAAATCTAGGTCGAAATCCCCTCCTTAAGAGCTCTCAGATCGCCCAAGAGTACAATAAATGTGTCATGACCCAAATCTACCATGGTTTGATGGCGCCTAACGTGGAACTAGGCAAGCCGAATCATTTATCAAAACAACCCGATATTTCAAAACAAAGATTTCTTTAAGCTAATTAATTAATAAAACTTCATAAGATAAATCCGAATAACAAAGTGCGAAATGAAAAGCCCGACATCGGGGTGTCACAAGTCACGAACATCTAGTAAGGACTGTCCAATAAAACTAAGACTAATACAACCTGGATAACACTAGTTATCTAAAGGAAGATAGGAGGGAGAAAAGCAAGGCTGGGACCGCCATGCAGCTACCTTGCTAACTCCACAGATCCGCGGCGGATGAAATCAACGCTCGCTAGCACGTCCAGTAACCCCTGGATCTGCACACAAGGTGCAGGGAGTAATGTGAGTACGCCAACTAAGTAAGTAATAAAGGTAAATAAAGACTGAGCAGTAGGAAACACATAAAATCCACATCATGAAATCTCAGTAAGTACAACATGCTTTCAAATTAGTATATGAGTCAAAACATCTCGTTTAAAAATCCAGTTTTCGGTAAAAATCATTTGAAGATATTTTCAACAATTTCAACAGGGGCTCAATGCAATTTAGAGTAAAAGTGATGAAAATCATAAACAACCCCATCGGGCAAACATCGCTCATATACAGCCCCTCGGGCAACGTGAATCATAAACCACCCTCGGGCATAACATCACTCGGAATCAGCCCCTCGGGCATACCTCACAATCACTCGTATACAGCCCCTCAGTCATAACACATATAACTCACTCAGGGTACCCACGCTCACTGGGGGTGTGCAGACTCCAGAGGGGCTCTTACAGCCCAAGCGCTATAACAAGCCACCTCGTGGCATAAATCAATCAGGCCCTCGGCCTCTCATAATCATAAATCAGTAACAACATGCTGCGACGCGCAGCTCGATCCCATAATATCCTCACAAGAACAGGCCCTCGGCCTCACTCAGTCACAACCTCTCAAGCCGCTCAGGGCTATTAGAAAAAACAGGGCGCTCAGCCCAAAATATCATTTTATGCATCAAAACGGGGTAATAAAGACTGAGTTATGAAAACAGTAAACAAGGCATAACTGAGTATGGATCTTAAATCAAAACAGTGAGAGAATAATAAGAAAAGGCCCCTAAGGGTTCAAACAGCTTTGGCACGAGGCTCAAATATGGCATTCAGCCCAAGTTTATAGGAATTCTTTCTAAATCACATAAGTATCATAAGTTTTTGAGTCAAATACGCAACTTAATAGTTGCTACGGACGGGCCAAGTCACAACCCCCAATGGTGCACGCCCACACGCTCGTCGCCTAGCATGTGTGTCACCTCAAAATAGTGAAACGATGTAAAATCCAGGGTTTCATACCCTCAGGATAAGATTTAAAATCATACCATACCTCAAACCGGTCAAATAGGCCTCCAAACGTCTCGAATCTAACCAAAAGCAATACAACGCAATCAATATAGGCCAAGGAACCAATTCCATACGAAAAGCTAACAATTTAGACCAAAATCCCGAAATTCATCCAAACCTGGCCCCCGGGCCCACATCTCAAAATCCGACAAAAATCACAAAACTAGAAACTCCTTTCACTCACGACTCTATACATACCAAATTCATCAAAATCCGACAACAAATGGTCCCTCAAATACCCAATTCAAACTCTCCAATTTCCAAGCCCTAACCCCTCAATTTCATCCCTATTTCTACTAATTACATGCTTAAACAACTGAAAATTACCGTAATCACAAGTATTGAGCTCAAGCAACTTACCTCAATGTAAACCCCCTTGATTCCCTCTTCAAAACCCTCCAAAAAGCTCCAAGTCCTAAGAAGAATGGTGGGAAATAACCTAAATTTCGTGAAGTCTCCAATGTATAGGTTTTGCCCAGCAAAATCACATCTGCGGTCCCATTTCTGCATCTGCGGGACCGCTTCTACGAAAACCTCTACGCTTCTGTGGAATTTCATTAAAAGACCACTTCCGCTCTGCGGTCATGGCAAATACGGGGACCATGCCACACCTCCAATCCCAGTTGCGCACCTGCGCCTCATACCTGCATCTGTGGACCTCGTACCTGCGGTTCCTACTCCGCAGGTGTGGTTAAGACAGAATCAGCAGCTTCAGCTGCATTACCAAATCTCCAAACTCTCCAATAACCATCCGAAATCATCCCGAGGCCCTCGGGACCTCAACCAAAAATACCAGCAAGTAACATATCAACATACAAACTTATTCAAACTTTCGGAACACTCAAAACAACATCAAAACACCAAATCACCCTCGGATTCAAGCCTAAGAACTTCTAAACTTCCGAATTCCGCAAACGATGTCGAAACCTATCAAACCTCGTCCGAATGACCTGAAATTTTGTTCACACGTCACAAATGACACTACGGACCTACTCCAACTTCCGGAATTCCATTCCGATCCTGATATCAAGATTTCCACTGCCGATCGAGAACCGCCAAATTTCCAATTTTGCCAATTCAAGCCTAATTCTACCACGGACCTCAAAATCACTTTCCGGACGCGCTTCTAAGTCCAAAATAACCTAACGGAGCTAACCGAACCATCAGAATTCACATCCGAGGTCGTTCACTCATAAGTCAACATCCGGTTGACTTTTTTAACTTAAACTTCTAAATAGGAGACTAAGTGTCTCATTTCACACCAAAACCACTCCGGACCCGAACCAACCAACACGATACCATGAAATACAGTTGAGGAACAGATAAAGAAGCAAAAATGGAGGAAACAGGACTACTATTCACAAAATGACCGGCCGGGTCGTTACAAAATGACCAAAAAAATGCCTAAGTCCCATTTTTAAAACTCACTGCCCAACTGCCTCCTCCATTGCGAAAGCGAATGGGGCCTCGCATTCGCGAAGGCAAATGGCACAGGCCCCCTGGAGACATCACATTGCGAACGCGACGAAGGCATCACAAACGCGGAGGCTGGCTTGGCCTACCCTTAGCGAAAGCGAGGGTTGCTTCGGGAACTCGAAGAACAAATCAGCAGCCCAGCCCAGGATTCTCTATGGGAATGTGAGTCGCCTCACGCGAACGCGAAGGTCACTAGCCCCATACCTTCGCGAAGATAGACTAGCTATCGCGAACGCATAGCAGAAATCCCCCCCAGTCCCAATTCTTTCTATGCGAATGCGAGGGTCCCTCCGTGTTCACGAAGAAGGAAACCAGAACTAGATCTTCAGGTTTTCTAAACTTTGCTCCGAAGGGTCCAAAACTCACTCGAGACACTCGGGACCCCATCAAAAGGCACCAACAAGTCTGTAAACATGATACGGACCTGCTCGAACTCTCGAAATGCAAAAATCAATAACGAAACCAAGAATCACACCCCAAAACCAAATTGACTTAAACTTTGAACTTCAAGTTTTCCAAATGACTCTGAATGTGCCGAATCATACTTAGACTACTCGGAATGACACAAAATTTTGCGTGCAAGTTTGAAATGACATTACAGAACTACTCCTGATCTCAGAATTCTATTTGGACCTCGATATCCCCGGAAGCCGCTCCAAACCAAATTTAAAGAACTTTTAAAACCTTCAAGAACCAACTTTTTACTATTAGGCGCCAAAACGCTCGTGATCATCCCAAATTCGATCCGAACATACGCCCAAGTCTGAAATCATCATATGAACCTATTGGAACCCTCAGATCCCGATTTTGAGGTCGTTTACTCAAAATATTGACCGAAGTCAAACTTGGCCTTTTAAGCCAATCTTAAGGAACCAAGAGTTCCGATTTCAACCGGAACCCTTCCAAATCCCAGACTAACCATCCCCGCAAGTCATAAAATAGTAAAAGCACTTACTGGAAGTCTGATTTAGGGGAACGAGGTTCTAGAAAGCAAAACGACCAGTCAGGTCGTTACATAGCTGGCCTTGGGCTTGATCACCTTACCATTATTCGCAGACTGCAAATGTAATTCAGGTCGCCTACAATATACTTGTAAGTCCAGTCTAGCCTTCAGGTTATCTTTTGTCTCATTCTTATTATCCATCACCGTGTTGAACAAATTATTGAAATAGTTCTTCTCAATATGCATGACATCAAGATTGTATCGGAGAAGATTATCCTTCCAATATAGCAACTCCTAAAATATGCTCTATTTTGTCCAGTTATGAGTAACACCATATCCAGGAAATCTACAAGGTGGGGCCTCGGTAACTTTAGTGAAGTTCTGAACCATCTCCCAAATTTTCTCACTAGACAAAATTGGAGGTGGCAAATCATGTTCAACTGTATTCTTTTTGAATGTGTTCTTCATTCTTTAGGAACTCATGATCAACTGGCAAGAACTGACGATGATAATCAAACCATGACTGCTTTTGGCCATGTCTTAAACTGAACGCTTTACCATTTTTCATGCAGTAAGGACATGCTAACTTTCCAGCAGTCATTCACCCAGACAACATTCCATACGCAGGAAAATCATTAATGGTCCACATTAATTTAGCACGCAAGTTGAAATTTTGGTTAGTTGATATGTCATGTGTCTCAACTCCATCATACCATAGCTGTTTTAGCTCATCAATCAAAGGTTGCAAATATACATCAATCAAACTCTTTGGATTGCGGGGACCGAAAATAACACAATTTAAAAAAAAATATATGGACTAGTCATACATATTTCATGCGGAAGATTATACGGCATAATAAAGACCGACCAGCATGGTTATGGTGTTGTAGAAACAGAAAATGGCGTAAAACCATCAGCACACAAACCCAACCGAACATTCCACGGTTCACTAGCATAATACGGATACGTATGAAAATGCTTCCAAGCTTCCCCATCTGAAGGGTGACACATAACACCGGGTGGCCTTCTATTTTCATAAGGCCATTTCATATGAGGAGCGGAACTCATCGATGCGTACAACCTCTTTAATCTAGGAATAAGAGGTAAATAATGCATCGATTTCACAACAACATTCTTCCGGCTGGAAACCCGCTTAAAACAAGGTTTTTCACAAAGTTTATAACTTTTTAAATCTGCACCACCCTTATAATACAACATGTAACCATCTTCACAATAATCGATTCTCATAGACGAGAGTCCTAACTTAGAAACCAATCTTTTAGCCTTATAGAAATCTTCGGGTATGTTGAAAGTTGGGTCAACTAGTTCACTCATAAGGCCAATATAACGACCCGACCGGTCGTTTTGAGCTCTAGCGCGTCGTTCAGTGGTTTGAGGCCCTGAGTAGCTTCACTTCAGATATAATGACTTGTATGCATGGTCGAAATTGAATTCCGGGAAGTTCAGCGCTGATTTGGAGAGAGAATTCTCATTTCGGAAGCTTTAAGTTGAAAGAATTGACTAAGATTGGATTTTTTACAAAACGACCTCGTAATCGAGATTCTAACGTTCCATCAGGTTCTTATGATGATTTCGGACTTGGGCGTATGTCCGGATCGGGTTTTGGAAGACCCGAGAATATTTCGGCACCTATTGTGGAAGTTAGCATTTTTGGAAGAATTTCAAGAGTTTGGTTGAAGTGCATTTTAGTGTTATCAATGTCTGTTTGGGATTCCGGTTCTGGGAATAGCTCCTTATGGTGATTCTAGTGTTGGGAGCGCGATCGGAAGTGAATTCAGAGGTCCGTGGGTCATTTTGGAGTCATTTGGCTAAAGTTGGAAATTTGAAGGTTTTTGAGAAGTTTGACGGGAAGTGGCCTTTTTAATATCAGGGTCGGATTCCAATTCCGGAAGTTGGAGTAGGTCCGTAATATCGAATATGACTTTTGTGCAAAATTTTAGGTCAATCGGACGTGATTTGATAGGTTTAAACATCGAAAGTAGAAGTTTGAAATTTTAAAGTTCATTAAGCTTGAATTGGAGTGCAATTCATGGTATTAGAATTGTTTGACATGATTTGAGGCTCCAAGCAGGTCCGTGTTATGTTATGGGACTGATTTGCGTGATTGGACGGGGTCCCGGGGGCCTCGGGTGTGTTTCGGGTTGTATTGCGCTCTTATTTGATGCTTCAACATCGTTTGTTTGGGAATAAAGGGGGCCGCATTAAGCAAATGAGCTCCAAATTCAGTTTTTATTGAACCATTAGATCCGTATCGTAATTCCGGAGTCATAGCAAAAAAAATCATCGAATTTGGACATCGTATGAGGAAGTTATTCTCATTTTTGTGTCGGGAAAAAACGGCTGGTTCTGGTGTGGTCGCAATTGCGAACATTTCCATCGCAATTGCGACGCATACTTCGCACTTGCGAACTTTTTGTCGCAAATGAGACCTTTTCCAGCCCTTCCTTATTCACAATTTCGAAGGTTTTCTTCGCTTTTGTGAGGGTTCGCAATTACGAACCCTGGATCGCAAATGCGACTATCTGCAGCTTGTTTTCAGCTGTGTAACTCGAGTTTTTGCTTCATTTATCATATTTTGAACCCTAGGTCCGAGAGTGGGCGATTTTGAGAGAGGATTTTCGTATCAAATCATTGGGTAAGTGCCTCTAACCAATTTTCAATTATATTTTGTGATTCTACCTTAGATTTAACATCAAAATTCATGAGAATCTAGAGGAAAATTTGGGGTTTTAAAGAAAAACCTAGAAATTGAGATTTTTGGATTTTGACCATGATTTTGGGCATGGAATTGAGAATATATTATATTTTGAGGTTGTGAGGTCATGGATAAACTTTATCTTCAAAATTTTTTGGAATCCGAGCACGTGGGCCCGAGGGCAATTTTGTCAACTTTTTGATCGGGGTTAGGAATTGTTACAAATTAGACTATAATGAGTAATTGAACATAAATTAATGGATTTACATAATTATTGGCTAGTTTTGGAGCATTTTGCATTAATTTGAGTCTTCGGAAGGGCGTGGAATGCCGGTTATGGAACTTCGGAGCGAGGTGAGTCTCCTTTCTAATCTTGTAAGAGGGAATTAACCTCATAGGTGAACCAAATTAATATGTGCCTCTATTTGTGGGGGCTACGTATGCACGAGGTGACGAGAGTCCGTACGTAGCTACTAGCTATGCCTATGTCCGGGTAGTTTTAGGTTTACACCATACCTTGTTGATATTGTTGTTGATTTATGTTTATTGTTTGCCTTGAGATGAAGCGAGATTGAGTTTGCTTAGTAAATCTCTTGAAAAGAGTTGAAATTTAGGAATTTGAGATCTTAAAAGTTTTTATTTGAACTTCGTATTTTTGAAAAGAATTGAAGGAATATTATAATAGCTTAAGAAATCTATGTGTAACCGCGTCGCATGTATGTTTCGCGAGCGGGGTAATTTCCTTAAAATGCTACAAGCTGAATTTCCCTTATGTTGAAAAGAATCAAGAAAGAGATATGATTTTAATGTTAAATTTATATTTGACCGCGTCGCAAGTATGATCCGTGAGCGGGGTGATTCCTTAAATTTATATTTTACCGCGTCGCACGTATGATTTGCGAGTGGGGTATTTCCTTCTACTACTCTTATGGGATCGGGATGTTCGTGTAACGACCCGACCGGTCGTTTTGAGCTCTGGCGCGACGTTAGAGGCCATGAGCAACTTCATTTCAGGTATTATGACTTGTACGCGTGGTCGGAATTGAATTGCGGGAAGTTCAGAGTTGATTTGAAGAGAGAATTCCATTTCAGAAGTTTAAAGTTGAAAGAATTAACTAGGACTGGATTTTTGAGTAAACGACCTCGGAATCGGGATCTGAAGGTTCCAGCAGGTTCGTATGATGATTTTGGACTTGGGCCTATGCCCGGTTCAGGTTTTGGATGACCCGGCAGCGTTTTGGCGCCTATTGTGGAAGTTAGCATGTTGGAAGAAATTTCATAAGTTTGGCTTGAAGTGCATTTCAGTGTTATCGATGTCCGTTTGGGATTCCGAGCTGGGAGTAGTTCCGTATGGTGATTTTGGGGTTGGGAGCGCGATCGGAAGTGAATTCGGAGGTCCGTAGGTCATTTTGAAGTCATTTGGCTAAAGATAGAATTTTGAAGGTTTTGAGAAGTTTGACCGGAAGTGAACTTTTAGACATCGGGGTCGGAATCCGATTCCGGAAGTTGGAGTGGGTCCGTAATGTCGAATATGACTTATCTAAAAAATTTGAGGTCAATCGGACGTGATTTGATAGGCTTAAGCATCGAAAGTAGAAGTTTGAAATTCTAAAGTTCAAAAAGCTTGAATTGGGGTGTAATTCATGGTTTTAGCGTTGTTTGATATGATTTGAGGCCTCGGGCAAGTCCGTAATCTGTTTTAGGGTTGGTTGGTAGGTTCGATTGAGGTCCCAGGGGCCTCGGGCGTGTTTCGGATGCTCAACGGATCGATTTTCTCCTTGTGAGGATTGCTGGTTTTCTGGTATAAGTGCAACAGGTTTTTACTCTATGTGATCGCGTGAGAGGGTCTGCAATCGCATAGAGCAAGAGTTGAGGGAGCTGGAATTTGGCCTATGCAATCGCAGGAGGTGCAACGCGATCGCAGGGGAGGAAGGCTGGGGCTTATGCGATCGCACAGTGTGCATTTGGAGGCTGTGGTGCATTTTGTCTGTGCGAACATGGGAGCATGTATGCGAACGCACAGAAGGAATTAGGGAGGCAGCAGAGTTGGCCTATGCGATCCCGAGGCTATGTTTGCGATCGCATAGAAGGGTCGCCTGGGCAGTGTTCTTTTAAAATCGGGTTTTGGCTCATTTTCACTTCACTTCTTCCATGGGATCGATTTTGGAGCAACTTTGCGTGTCATTTTTATCACCAAGCATGAGGTAAGTGATTTCCACTTGTTTTGAGTTAAATACAAGGTTTATATATGGATTTAGACATTGGAATTTGTAGAAAACTTGGGGTTTGAGGGAAAACCTAGAAAAGTAGTATTCTTGGATTTTGACCACGATTTTGGGTATGGAATTTAGAGAATATTATATATATGAGTTCGTGAGGCTATGGGTAAACTTATTCTTCGAAAATTTTTGAAATCCGGGCACATGGGCCCGAGGGCGTTTTCGTCAACTTTCCGATCGAGGTTAGGAATTGTTATAAATTGGATTAATATGAGGA
This sequence comes from Nicotiana attenuata, assembly GCF_001879085.1. Taxonomy (NCBI): domain Eukaryota; kingdom Viridiplantae; phylum Streptophyta; class Magnoliopsida; order Solanales; family Solanaceae; genus Nicotiana; species Nicotiana attenuata. Next base: position 129,490 of record NW_017673311.1, read on the forward strand.
GTTTATCGTATATTAATGGATTTGCATAATCATTGGCTAGTTTTGGAACGATGTGCATCAATTTGAGTCTTCGGAAGGGCGTAGAATGCCGGTTATGGATCTTCGGAGCGAAGTGAGTCTCCTTTCTAACCTTGTAAGAGGGAATTGTCCCCATAGGTGAGTTAATTGGTTATGTGCTCTTATTTGTGGGGGCTACGTACGCACGAGGTGACGAGAGTCCGTGCGTAGCTACTATTATGCTATTGTCCGGGTAGTCTAGGACCCAAAAGCATGCTATACTTGGATTAATTGTAAACTTATTGACAGCTCGAATTGCCTAAGCCACATCGAATTAATAAATAAATTTCAAAAAGGATTAAACTTCTTTTATTAAATTGAAAAAAGAGAAAGTGGCTTTTATTTGAATAAATATTCCCCGATAAATTCTTAATTGGCTATCTGAGCATGTATTTCTATGTGTACCTGCGTCGCATGTATGGTTCGCGAGCAGGGTGATTGTTTATTTTATGTTGACCGCGTCTCATGGATAGTTGGCGAGCGGGGTAATAGATGCATCTATGGTTCGCGTCGTTCGACCCTCGGCACTGCACAATTTATTTTCTGTTGGAGCGGGTCGTACGCCTCGGCATGATTTGCGCATGCTTGTATTGCTACCTTGAACTTATTAAAGTTGATATTGCCTGTTCATGGCATGAGAACATTTGGATAAATAATGAAAAGGAATTTTGGAAATTTCCTATAAAAGAAAATAATTGTTCACTTGTTTCCTTCTATTGGATTAAAATCATGTTTATAGAAATCCGTAATTTAATATTATATTGACATCACATTATTGGACCCTTAGTAAGTGTCGAAGTCGACCATCTCGTCTCTACTTCTTCGAGATTAGGCGGGATACTTACTGAGTACGCGTTGTTTATGTACTCATACTACACTTCTGTGCATTTTTGTTGCACAGGTATATGTAACTCTAGTGGTCTACTGGGCGTAGCAGCACGGATGATTCTGGGACTAGGTGAGTGCAATATTCGAGGCGGCCCGCAACTAGTATAGTCCCTTCCAGTATATTGTGTTTACTTCCTGTCGACTGTATTACGGACGGATGTTGTATTTTATTTTCCTTCTCAGTAGATGCTCATGCACTTGTGACATCGGGTTCTGGGATGGTTTTAAAATATTTTGTATTAATTGCTTATCATTTAGTTTGAATTGAAGCGGTTATCTTTTCATTTATAAAATTGAAGGAAAATCCTAGTTTCCAAGATTGTTAAAATGAGAACTTCATCAAGTAATTTGGTTGGCTTGCCTGACAGCAGTGTCCGGCGCCACCACGACCCTTAGTGGATTTTGGGTCGTGACAACATGGTATCAGAGCACTAGGTTCCTAGGGTCTGACGAGTCATGAGCAAGTCTAGTAGAGTCTTGCGGATCGGTACGGAGACGTCTGTACTTATCCTCGGGAGGCTGCAGGACTGTTAGGAGTACTTCCCTTCTTGATTCCTTATCATGCGATTTGATCCTTGGAGGCGTATGCCTTTAATTCATTCCTACTCAATCTTACGCGACGCTAACCGCTTGTTATAAATCGAGAATTGAAGAACAGTAATGGTACTACAGATGTGATACGGGATGTTCCTCCCGGTATAGCTGATCGGATTATTATCGTCGCTTTATGGAAGAATATTTTATTGTTTCTGCCCAGTAGCGGTACTTCTGAGGGCTCTGAGGCTAGGCACAAGTTGCCATGATGCTTATGAACTATCATTCCGTAGTATTGATATGATGGTAGGACATTTGCCTACTTGTCGGGGCGGTGAATAACTTGATGGGAAGTTTACTCAGCGCATGATTTAGAGATTCGGTGTTTTATTCCCCGCAGGGAAAAGGCAATCGGGCTGAGAGTGTTCAGGTTAAGGTTGATGGGGTAACGGGGCTTGGTATTTGTGAGCGTGGTGGAGTTTTTCTTCTATGATGAGGTGTCATTGTCCTTATTGAATGTACTAAGCTCGCCGGTGTTATGACCTTCTACAATTCGCCTTTGGGGCAAGCTATTGGGAGATAGTATCGAAAATGCGGCTGTCAGAAATCGCAGGGTGCGGTAGTTCGGGGATGAATCAGTGTTTCTAATGTCGACGGTATGAGAAAGATGATCTTCCAAAGGGTGTAAAGTTAGCACCAATCGTGGGCTCTAGTGCCACGAAGATAGATTTTATTTAAGGCAACAACTGAGCAACAAAGGATGGGGATAGACATGTGGGAAGTTTCAGGCGGTGGCTAAAATTTCTAGAAGGCCAAGTGTAAGAAGCAAAGGCCGAGTAGTTGATTAAGGGGATGAGTTCTGCCAAAGTGGGAGAGTGACGGAGTTGCATATGGGCTTGCAGTGGGATGATCACGTACCTTAAGGAAAGTTTGGATTAATTTGAGAATGTTAGTGATTGGTGATTGGGGTCTACGGATTTAATTTGAAGTATGGGCTATTATGCGACAAGAGAGTTGATATAACGGGAAGGAGCTGCTTGAATGAAGAAGGATACAATATAACTTTGAATTGGAAGAATGTTGCCGCACATTTAATTGATGTCCACGAGGGGTGAATGGACTTGTGCAGCTGGAGAGTGAGCTCGGACTCAGGATGGGTTGTTGATGTCGTAGTGATTGTACCCCGTACAGCAACGTTGGAAGATGTCGGGGAGTGATTTCCACAGGTGGGTTATTCCTGTGAGCAGTTTAGTGGTCGCGTGGTTGGCAAGGCTTCTGCAAAGAATTCTATTGGTTATACAGCAAAGGGATCTGTCGTGCGAATGTTGTTGATGATTTATAGTATAAAAAGGGGGTTTCTACAGTAAGATATCGAAAATGTTGGTGATTGATTGCGCAAGGTTACGTCAATAAGAGATAAAGAGTCCTGGTGAATGCCAGAGTTGTGTAATAATGGCTTCAAGCTAAGTGGGCGAGTCCCACCGCCTATGATTGGGTTGCATGGTTAACTATTTGCGAGGTTTTTGGTTATTACCATATTGATGGTTTACTCTAGCTACGGGAAAAGAATATAAGTGGTAATTTGAGCAAAGGAATTGTTAAAGGTGTGCTATGGTTGGCCTTATTGGCTTATGTGCAGATTCGGAAGGGATTCAGGATTCGTGCTTTGTATAGATGCGGGTTCCAAGGGAAGTGTTTCGGCCGGGTTCTTCACCGAGAGGGTATTCATGTGATAGAAGATTCATGGAGTTTATTAAATTCGGGGCCAAGTCAGAGCGGGTGGCTCTCAGCAATGGTCCTAGTGAACTCAAAAGTTAAAGTGCGATGCCTAATGATTTCGAGCCTATAGGTACGGTTAAGCATCAAGCTTGATAGCAGCCAATGAGAAGAGGCACAGAATGTTCTATGATGTTTTGACTTGCGATGTAGCAATTGGGAGGTACGAAATGGTTCGTGGGATTTGAGACAGCATGGTCTCGCGATTCAGGGTCCCTCGGGATGAGTGCGGATGAAGTGTGTTATGTGCTAAATGGGGTTATCATTGTTTCTATGGCAATCAAGGACAAATTGGAAAAAGAGGGATTGGCTAGCCATAGTCGAATTGGCATGTTGCTGGTAATGATCAGTTCTTTCAGCGTGATCAAGTTATGCAAGTGAATTGTGACAGTGCGTGTGAGGCTTGTCGGCCGCCGTAGTTAGTGTTATTCAGAAAGTATTCTACCATTGTGGCCTGTTATGTGGAGGTGGATCCTGGAAAGGCTATGGTGGTTTAGACCACTACTTAGATATTTGCATAGTCTACGGTCATGAGAATTCACCTGTGTATTGCTATGGTCCTCCTGAAGTGAGTTAAGTGGAAAGTTTTATATGATGAAGTGTTAATCTAATAGTGGTTCCGAAGCTAAGATGAAAAACGAGTTCTATCGTATATTGGCTTATTAAGTGCAGTGGGTGGTATGGAATTTGAAGTGAAGATCAAGGTAGCAGTTCGGTGTTGACAAGGATGTCACGAGCTCGGATGAGCAGGAAAGAAGTTTCAATATTTAAGGTAAAATGGTATTATCTTCAGCGTCACCTGAGATCGGTGTTTTGTAAAAAGGGCTTTGCATCCTGGTTAATGATTCTTGATCGCTTTTCAGCGTTAGTGCGGCCGGTGGTATGGAGGGACGACCCAGTTATTTGTTATGGTAGGTTGTGGGTGTGTGTCCCACAGGAAGATTGTATAAGTGTGGCAGGTAGTCACTGGATTGATTAAAGACTTAAACCAAGTATGAGGGTTGTGATGATATCGTCGATTTGAGAATATATTCCTGGAGGGCACTCAGTTTATTGGGTTGTGGACTGCGGAGGATTTCTCTTGTTGTGATGGTTGTTCTTGTGTGTTATGACAAAAGAGAAGTTAGTATGGACCTTTGAAGGGTTATTGGCCTAGTTTGGTACGGTCAAGGTCGACTTGAGGTCAGCGGATGGATTTAAATGTAAATATGGGCTCTATATCAGGCTAGATGTGTTCATTTCAACATAGCGCTCCTTAATGGAAGAGTAGTCGGGGTGTTATTTTGTCATCAGCTATTTCATGTAATGATGTATTGCGCCGTGCAACTTGTGAGACGGCTTGGTGAATTCCTTGTGTGTTGAGGCTCCGTGTAGAGATGATGTTATTTGAGCAGGATGGCTTTTGAGATTTCAAATCGTATATCGCACCTCAGCTGTGCTTGAGTTTTGTGGCTTCTGCCGCAATATGTCTCCCTAGGGATGGAATTATGCAACTTAGTGTGCTTGTGACCAATATTCGATATAGTATTGAAATGAGCAATCTAGCTCGGTGCGTATCTCCTTATGTGAGTTTATGGGTAGATCGGGTGGCACGCCGCCATGGTTATGTTGTTCGGATCGGGTTGCGCGCCGCAACAGTGTGAAGCTGAGTACAGATCCCCGTATCTGTTTTTATGTGTTTTGTTTCCTATTTTATGAGGAAAGCTTATATTAGCTGTGTGCCCGCGTCCCATGTATGATTCGCGAGTGGAGTGTTTGTTAATTAAGTCGACCGCGTCGCATGTATGATTCGCTAGCGGTGTAGTTGAGTTTCCTTCTCAAAGTTTGCTTTCCTTTATATCGCGTTCGATATGGTGGCCTATTGGCACATTGTAGCATCATATGGGACTTTTGGTCATGTCGGGATGGCTTATTGCCTGAGCAGTTCATACTGGGTGAGACGAGATCATTGAATTCGAGATCAGTGCAATCTGAGTATATGAAGTATATCAAGGAGTTAAGACCATTGTTTGGTTCAGAATGAGGTGATAGTTCTTGCTAGGAGTATAGACCCAATGAATTGTTGTTTCGGTAATGGTTAAGAATTTATACACATCTCATCTGTCGTGTCGGTATTGGAAGAGTTAGAACAAGACCTATGTATGTCGTGCGGTGCAATGGGAGCATCAGATTCGTGGAATTTCGATTAAATTGATCAGAGAATGTTATTGTGGTCCTATGATTAAAATGGTGCAAGGCGTGAATTCAGCTAAGGTATGCAGTCACGTCTTGGTACTACGTGTAGTGATTGATATGATGAGCGTATGTTGGAAACAGGCCTAGCATAGAATTCCGGATGTTGGAATTGGGCTCTAAGGCTTATTTGCTTTAATAAAAGGAAATATCTTCAGAATTGATCGAGCTAATGTGCTCAACTGAGTTGTGGTAGCATGGGAAGGTGCATGAGGTGTTAAATAGTGATTTCAGACTACTTTAGTATAGTTCTCAGCACGTTCGAGGACGAACGCATGTTTAAGTGGGAGAGAATGTAACGACCCGACCGCTCGTTTTGAGCTTTGGCGCGATGTTAGAGGCCATGAGCAGCTTCATTTCAGGTATTATGACTTGTACGCGTGGTCGAAATTGGATTGCGGGAAGTTCAGAGTTGATTTGAAGAGAGAATTCTCATTTCGGAAGTTTAAAGTTGAAAGAATTAACTAGGATTGGATTTTTGAGTAAACGACCTCGGAATCCGAATCTGAAGGTTCCAGCAGGTTCGTATGATGATTTCGGAGTTGGGCCTATGCCCGGTTCAGGTTTTGGATGACCCGGCAGCGTTTTGGCGCCTATTGTGGAAGTTAGCATGTTGGAAGAAATTTCATAAGTTTGTCTTGAAGTGCATTTTAGTGTTATCGATGTCCGTTTGGGATTCCGAGCTGGGAGTAGCTCCGTATGGTGATTCTGGGGTTGGGACCGCGATCGGAAGTGAACTCGGAGGTCCGTAGGTCATTTTGAAGTCATTTGGCTAAAGATAGAAATTTGAAGGTTTTGAGAAGTTTGACCGGAAGTGGACTTTTTGACATCAGGGTCGGAATCCGATTTCGGAAGTTGGAGTGGGTCCGCAATGTCGAATATGACTTATCTGCAAAATTTGAGGTCAATCGGACGTGATTTGATAGGTTTAAGCATCGAAAGTAGAAGTTTGAAATTCTAAAGTTCATAACGCTTGAATTGGGGTGTAATTCATGGTTTTAGCGTTGTTTGATATGATTTGAGGCCTCGAGCAAGTCCGTAATGTGTTTTAGGGCTAGTTGGTAGGTTCGATTGAGGTCTCGGGGGCCTCGGGCGTGTTTCGGATGCTCAACGGATCGATTTTCTCCTTGTGAGGATTGCTGGTTTTCTGGTATAAGTGCAACAGGTTTTTACTCTATGCGATCGCGTGAGAGGGTCTGCGATCGCATAGAGCAAGAGTGAGGGAGCTGGAATGTAAGGTCCCAGAAAATTTCGCTAAGTAACCCAGGATCTCGTGGTGCCACATAGGCTTATTATAATATTTTATGTACTATTAACATGGTGTACATCAATTGGATTTCGTAAATATGTGTATAAGTCTTATAGTAAGTAATTTGGGGTCCAAGGAAAGGCCTAAGTCTAAGAAAAATTGGAGAAGTTCATAATAGGCTAAAATTCCAAATGAGCTTGCACTAGTCCACACTTTGAACGAGCATATCTAAATATGTATAAGGTTTTATGTGACAAATAACCTATCAAATGAAAGGACTTCGAGTCTAGTTTCCAACGCTTCAAACCGTTCGTCATTTGAACATTCCTACACAAAGTTATGATCAAATTACCAAAGGATGGAAAAATGCAATCTTGTGTTAGATATGCGATCGCAAAACCATTATGCGGTCCGCATACTTGATTTGCTATCGAAAATATGGCCACAAACTGGACCAGTGTAGCCCAGTTTGGGCACCGAGTTTTGCGACTTGTTTGCGGGCAGCATACCCATTCTGCGGTCCATTATGCGATCGCAGACCCGCATTCGGAGGGTAAATCTTCCTATTTTTATAACCCAACCCCATTTTCATATATAATCTTTGGGGCTTCATTTGGGGTCATTTTTCCACTGATTTTAGAGAGAGTTGAGAACATTTTAGAGAGAGAAGGTAGAACCCAACATTCAATCATCCAACCTTCCATCAACATTCAAGAATCAAAGAGCCCAATCATAAGTTCTTCATCTAAGACGTAAGATTCTATACATTAGGATATAATTTCGAGATTGGGGTATAAGATGGGGTATTGAGGTATGATTCTTGGGTGTAATACTATTATGTATACATGCATGTATAAATTAGGGTTGTGGAAAGATTGTTGAACATAAACAAGTAAAGATTTGGTTGGGGAATGAAGGAAAACCTTGAAAAAGAGATTTGAACTTAAGATGCTCAATTAGTATTTGATAAAATGCTCAAATGAGCTGAAACCATGAATACCTTTCTAATTTGTGTTCAATTTTGTTATGTCTCAAAGTAGATTGGAATTGCTAGAATTTTCGGAACTTTGTAGTAACTTAAGGAAAGCTTACACAAGGTATGTATGGCTAACTCTAACCTTTGTAAAGTCCCCTTGTTTGGTGTACGAGTAATTGGTATGTGTTTACTTATGTGGACTATTTGTGAATTATTGTGATTAATGTGCCTTGAACGTTGTTGGTTAAGTCTTCCGATATGATGGTGCAAGTAAATGGAAACAAACCAAATGTGTGTGTGAATGTGTTTGTGTGGTAAGAGCTGTGTGACAAATGATGGGAAGAAATCGTAATTGATGCAATTGAAACAACTGTGGTAATATCATATGTGGCTTGTCGTGGGCAATTAAAGTTGTGACTTAAATTGTACATTGGGCTATTGTATATGATGGAAATGGTATTGATGCTATGAAAATTCTTGGGAATTGTTGTTGTTGTTGTTGTTGTTGTTGTTGTTGTTGTTGTTGTGTGAATTGTAATTTGTCCGGTGGGATCGGGTTGCGCGCCGCAACACGAAGTAATAAGGTGTGGGTTGTGGTGATAAGGGTGGTCGAGGTAATAAGGGTGGACGAGGTAATAAGGGTGAAAAAAGTGATCGAAATCACTATTGAAATCATTGATGTGACGGAAAAATGTTGAAAGGGGAAAAGGAGAGATTGTGAAACTTGTTTGGCTTTGGTTGTTTCTTTCACGTGATTTTGATTGTTGGTTCTATTACAGTTTGTTACCTGTGTATTGATTGATTCTACTTGGGGTAAAGTTTGTATTGTTTGATTCTACTTGGGGTAAAGTTTGTATTGTTTGATTCTACTTGGGGTAAAGTTTGTATTGTTTGATTTTACTTGGGGTAAAGTTTGTTCATACATACCTGTACAATTCAAATGTACTGACGTCCCTTTTGACGGGGGCGCTACATTCGTGTTATGATTGTAGGTGGATCTATAGCAGGTACTCCAGTCCACCGTCAGTAGCACTCCTTCCCTTCCCGTCAGCTAAATTGGTGAGCCCCTTTCCTCTCGGGGCCCTGCGTGGCTCATGCCGCCTTTCTTCCGGAGTCTATTTTGGTATTTGTGTAAGGTATAGCCGGAGCCTTGTTACCGGCATTTCCATATTATTCTTCAGTTGTATTTAGAGGCTCCGTAGACAGGTTGTGGGTAGTGTCAGGTATTGGAATTTAAAACAGAAATATTGATGTTTGGCAATGATGTATAAAACTTGTAATACCTTTAAAATGGTGAATGAAGTTGCTAATGAAAATGAAATGAAAATCGTTAATGATATGTTTATAGAATTTGATTAATGGAGTCCATCTCCTATTTATTCATGAATTAGTTTGGGTAGAATGAGACCTAACAGGCTTGCTCGATCGGGTTTACTCGGTTGAGCGCCGGTCGCGCTCCTCGGATTTAGGGGCGTGACAAACTTGGTATCAGAGCCTAAGGTTTTAAAGTGTCCTAGGATGTCTCGGAGCCGTGTCTAGTAAAGTCCTTCTTATCGGTGTATTGTCGACCACATCTATAAATTGGAGGCTATTGAAACATTTAGGAATTTGACACTTCTTTGATACTCCAATCGTGCGATAAAGCTCAAGTTAGGGAACTGATTTCCTCTCTAAGTCTTATTCTCAGGATTGGTAACCTTGATACCATAATCCGCGAATTTGAAGCATGTAAAGAGGGATTGATCCCACCATTGCGTCCAAGTGGATTGCCCAAGGACTTGTTAGGAGAATGTATTGAGCTGTGGATGGAGTGGTAAAACATATCGCTAATAGGGGAGTGTCCTTGTCCCTATTGATGTCTCTGCACCATCAGATCATGCAGTATATCAGTATGTTACCTACGTACGTTAGGGATGTGGAGTCGAGGGGTATCGATTAAGCTATTGCCCTATCAACCTAATGTCATTAAGTGAGTCAAATGAAAATTTCTACTTGTTGTATATGTACATCCATATTGAAGAATTCTCATAAACATGGTCTTAACAAGGTGTTGAATAACAAAACATTGCATGTATCGACTCTTTGAACGAGACACACTATTCGTGAATCCACTCTATTAAGAATTCTCTTATTTACATTCTTGTGGAATTAAGTTCTATAATTATGGCCTTGAATTGAGTTATAACTCTAATATTGATATTTCCCACTTGCTTTTCCTAAATTCTCACCAAGGGACTATATCCGATGAATTTCTTACAGAATCTTTTTATTTAAATGGACAAAATCTACTCGCTTGTGCCTATACATGCACTGTCGTGAAGTTTACCTATGTGGTGTCAAGTTCCATGCAAAACATCCCAGCGTTGCGATCCTTCTCGAGTCACTCTTTTACTCAGTTGTGTATATGGCTTATATGGTTTGAACAGTCAATCTACTCTCTTGCGAATATCATCATGATAGCTTCTCACTGCCTAGTAAAATAAGAGCATACCTTAACACCTCACATGAGTGCATGTTAATCGAAATGGTCAACGTGTGCATAAAGTCTCTCTGAAAATTGAGATCCTCACATCCACGTCATAGGAAGATCGTGTGTCGCCATAACTTTCGTTTCCACTTGGGACATCCCGCGGTAAGTAGCCCACTTTGTCCTAGTATTGTGGTTGCTCGTGGCATGGTCGTATATTGCAGTTGGGAGTTAATATAGCAGAAGCATGTCCAGCTCATAACAAATGTTTACTTTCTCTTTACATCTCCATAACATATGTTCATTGTGTTCTTTAGTTAATAAATTCATTGTGCTAGTTTCCCCACACTTGTTCGATAACCATGAGAGAACATATCCTTCTATGAGTCATTGTAACACTTTCTGTCTCGTAAGGACCCTTACTAGGCTCTCCGTCATGACCAAGCACACCTTTGGGGGTTATTATAGCACAACGCCTGTTTCTCATGTTCTTCTGTATTTCATNGTTTGCAATAGCTGGTTGTGTAGAAGTGTATTGTAGTGCTTCATTATGAAGTAGAGTTGCTAAACATAATTGGAATTCTAGAGCTATACATCACGTGACTTCATACAGAGATCTTATTTCAAAAAATGTAGCTTCTCGTAATCGCTTTATATTACCACCCTTCCTAGTGGATACAATGTAAAGGTTACTTCCATAAGGCTCTTTGACTTTCTTTTCATTTGTCTTGCATGGTGTGTTGTTTACCCGTAATCTTCAATGCGATATTATCTCAATGTCTTGACTAGTCATCCAACTATGCGATTCGATTAAATTCACCTCATTTTTATACTCTACAAGTACCCTTTTCTAAAAGGACACTGAAAGTAGGTAAATTCCCCTTTACTATAGACCTCTAATGTCTTCGACTTAGTTTAAGCTTGTTGGTTCCAAATGGTGCTCATTACGTTTTGCTATACTACTATCTATTTCATCTTGATAACTCTCATTGTAAAAGTTCATTTACGTTTAATGGCATCAAAGAGGAAGTCTTGTAGCATTAAGGAAGGGGACATATTTCTTTTGTTAGATAAATAAATATTGCTGTTATTCTTTGTAGATGTTCTCTAACAACCATTCACCTGCTCTGCTTATCCATATGACTAGATAACCCAGGTTACTTCTCCTCGGTAAAATGCATTAAGACGTCTCATTCTTTCGAACTTATCCATGCGGGCTACTTTGAGGTCTTGTTTATACCAACTC
>NW_017673312.1:0-41883 GCF_001879085.1 Nicotiana attenuata
CGCATTGGGTTGGTAAGCTGGGCCCCAGGACCTTTTCTATAAATAGGGCCTGAGGCCCTCGTTTTACACTTTTCGAACTTTTCACTCTCAGAACTCAAAATTTCACTGTTCATCTTCCTTCTTATTCGTAATTCATTGCCTAGTCCCGATTAATCTCCAGTACTTATCACATCTGTAACTTTAACTTCTTTTTAATTGTTTGATTTTATTATTTTCTTCTAATTTTTTTTGTTTTTCTTGTTCATCTTCTTGCCCTACCCGTATTTCTTTCAATAATGTAGATTAGGTTAATTAATTCTTGTTTAGTGTTATATTAGGTAGCTAATACATTGGGCAAACACTTAGGGACCCTTTGCTAGGTGTAAAATTGGACTTAAAGTCAAAATATCTTGAACCCTAAGTTAGTGCTGCTACTAGGCACTCAGTGCGGACCGCAGTGGAATTTGTGCGGTCCGCGATGCCCCTGTGCGGTCTGCAATGACATTTTGTGCGGACCGCATTGCTCCCTGTTCTGTAATATGATCTTTGAGGACCGCGGCCGTACTATATTTTGTGCGGTCTGCATTGGTCCCTATGTGGCCGAACTACATTTTGTGCGGTCTGCGGAGCAATTATTCAGAGAGTGGGAGTCTAAACCCCACCTCTATGCGGACCGCATTGGCATTTTGTACGGTCCGCATTGGCCTCTGTGCGACCGCACTACATTTTTTGCGGTCCGCAATCTGCAACATTTTGAACTATCTACAACATTTTTCTGCAACTGCAATTCATAATGCTTTTCTAGATACTAACAAGCCTAATGAATGTTGTTTGCAGACAATGATAAAATCAAGAGGCCAGGGTGCTAAACAACCAGGCAGAGGAGAGTCCTCCCGGGGGAGGGGACGTGGAAAGATAAAACTTACCCCCAAAGTTCGGGAAGCAATAAAAGCAACAAGGAAGGCAATTCGGGCCGCTGATAGAGCTGCTTCCCACTTCTCGGGAAGTGAGTATGAGCCTTCCAAGGAGTTGACTGATCTGATTCTGCTCCGGAGTTTATGGATGATTTCCCGGGTAGGTTCAGACTAACAGATGAACCCACTCCTCCATTATCCCCCACTGCTCAGGCTTCAGTGCATGTATCTTCTGGGTCGTCTGAGGGCTCAGTTGAAGGCAGTAAGGATGAGTACTCCACCTCTCCCACAGCTTCATCATCCGAAGAGGGTGCAGTAAGAGAATAAGAGGTAGTAGGAAAAGGGGGTGAACCTCAGGTGGGGGGTGTTGCTAGAACTAGAAACCCGGAGGTGTGGCAAGATCGCTTTGTGAGTAAGAAGGCTTACCATAAGTTTTGAGAATGATGGCCTGTGAGGAAATTGATTCTGGAGAGAAGTTTTGTTGATAGAGATCTCTTGCCTCACAACCCCAATGTGAGGAGACAGTTTAGAAAGAGAGTGGGCTGGGAGTACTTCTTGAGCGACTGTGTGGATGCAAACGAGCACCTGGTCAAGGAATTCTACACCAATGCTGCCCACATCAAAAAGGGCACCAAAGTGACCAAGGTGCGAAATTTGACAGTGCTATTTGATGGAAAAACAATAAATAACTACTTGGGCTTCGATGAGGACGATGAGTCTCTGTACATGGCAAATATGGAACTAGGCGAGGAGGTCCGTCCTTGGTTGGCACAATATCTGGCAATCCCAGGTACCACCCCCGATTGGTTGAATGCGGGAGTGAAAATTTTGAGAAGAAGTTTGAATTTCGAGGCCAAGGGGTGGGAAACATTCGTGTGGAGCAGATCGGACCCCACTATCATGACAACTCCCTCCCTCTTCACCAGGCAGTACTGGTAGCATCAGTCATGGCGGGGTACCCGATTAACGTCGGGAATGTGATGACTCGGGTGATTACACAGGTAGTAGGTGAAGGTGACAGAAACTACCCCTTCCCGAACTTCTTAACCATGTACTTCAGGGACCTCAAAGTTGAAAAGCGGCCATTTGATATCAAAGTGAAAGCAAAGGCCCCATTCTCATGGTACAGCATGCAGGGTGATGACAACCCAAAAGGCAAGAACTACAAGGGAACAACCACTGCTCCAACTGGCCAGTTTGAAGAGCCAGTAATGGTAGTGGCTCCTACTCAGCCTTCTTCCACCTCAGCGGACATGCCCCCTGGTCCATCCACTTCAGCAGTTCTAGACATACCCTCTACCCCGGCCCACCCAGTGACTGCACACCATCTGAGCTAGGCCCTTCTCAGCATCAACAACTGGATGCAGACAGCTTCCTCTAAGTTATCTGTCCTCACTACTACAGTGGCAGCTCAGTCGGCTCCTCTGCCTCCACAGGTCCCACAGTCTATTGAGGACGCCCTCAAAGAGATCCTGGCTAACCAGAAGAAGATCCTTGATACTCAAGAAGTGCTTACAAAAGCTGTGGATTCTCACGGGAAAGCTCTCAAGGAACTTGCTAAGGAGGCCAAGAAGATGAGAAAGACTCGGGCTTCCAAGGAGTCCGTGAAGGAGTTAGGGGTTGAGGTTGACAGGTTGAAGGCAGATCACCTGCCTTTGGATTTATTGCTACATGAACCGGTACTAGCAGCCCATCCCCAGCCAGTGCAGTCAGAGAGGCCTCCCAAGAGGCAGAGGGTGATCCCCCGTGCAGATAATGCAGTCATTCAATTGGAGGACCCACCGGAGGCTTCCTCCAGTCAGCCACAGGATGCAGCCCAGGAGCCTGTCCAGGTCCAGGTCCAGGTCCCAGCAGCAGAGCAGCAGGTCATAGGGAACCAGTCTGAGGTTCCCGATTATATTGCGGACCCAGGGACCAATCAGGATCCTATGCAGACAGATGAGCCATAGGGAGTTTCTATATCCTTTTCCCTTTATTTTTGGTGCTTATTTTGCTTAGTTGGCATTGAGGACAATGCCAACTTTCATTTGAGGGGGTAGGCCCTACTTTGATTTGTTGGATAACTGTATATATTTGACAGATTTTATGATTTCTTTCTTTTTTATCTTTGGTATGTATATAATTTTAGTACTTCATTACATTTTGCGTACTTTTCACTTTGGGTCTGTATATAAAAGTCATGTTACATTGTATATTTTCATCCCCGCATTGTATATTCGATTAAATCCCCTCTTGTACATATTCATTCTTCTTTTCGCATTTTTCTTTTCCGTAGATTCTTATTTATGTTCGTAGCTTCTTGTTTTGACTGTTTGCAATAAGCCTTTGGTTTTCTTAATGCCACGGTACTTTCCAAAGGTGGAGTTTGTGTGAATCGGGTGGCTCTTCCCAATGATGGATGGCGTGACAACCTTCTTAAGGGTTTGAGTTCGTTTTTCTTTTTGCTTTTTAGTAGTTAGTGGTAAAGGTGCCTCAAGCAAAGCTTCACTTGGGCCTAGCACATTTGCCTTTGATCTCATGGTCAAAAACAAATTGTTGTGTTTAGGATGGTGAAAGTCGTGACCTTGAAACTCTTGTGTTGACCGATAATCATCAAGTGGTTTTTCGGGACCATTGTGTGCTCAAATCTTATCTAATGTCATTGTGGGCCCCCGACCCTATGTCTTTAGCAATCCCATAGCTTGTGTGGTGAGAAATTGCATTGCAAGTCCAAGTCCCGAGCCATTGGTCTAGAACTTGCCCTGAATGTTTGTTGAAGCGAAATCCTAAGTGAATTTTGACTTGAGAAATGATTATAGGCTCTTCTTGATCCAAATGATAGCTTGAAAGCTTCCATAGCCTACCAATGATAAAATCCCTAGTCAACCCTTTTGAGCCTTAGACCTTTTTCCTTCAGGAACCTTAATACAAGCCTTTACCCGTTCTGAAAGATACCCTCTCTTGGAACCCGATCTTTCCTTAGCACATGGCAAAAGCATAAGTTTGGGGGGAGAGACGAGGATGGCAACAAAGTGGTAAAAAGGTACAAAATGAAGAAAAGAAAAGGCAATGAGAAAGAAAGAAAAGCAAAAAGCAAAAAGACAAAAAGAATGTTCAATGTAGAAATGAATAAAAAGGGATTCAAGAAAAGCAAAGAATGAAAGGTCTGGAAAATTGAGAAAGAAGAAAAGATTTGAATTGAATAAGAAAGAGCGACAATGTGTCTCTCTAACCCCTTAGAAAAAAGTAAAATGACTCAAAAAGTCAAGTGAATGTGTGCCAAAATGAAACAAAAGAAGTGCTTAAGGGAAGATGGAACCAACTTAGACCAAACATTGCCTACCCATAACCAAAAGCCTTCACTATGTCTCCACAAAAGCCCTACATGATCTCTAGTTGAATGAAGCTTACATTAGTGGTGACTCACATAAGGGGCAAGCATATGGTACTTAGAGTCGGACTTGTGACTTTTCTTTGAGAGAGATGAGTGAATTTCATTAACCTCGTTCTGAGTGCCACTATTCTAAAAGGTGAGGTTTGCTTAGGGAGAGTTAAGGATGTGTGAGTTTGGGTTCCACAATGACCAAAGTAATAGAAAGAGTTCTTTGATATATTGAGTCAACTATTGATGATCTTGTGTCGCACTTAATCCATGGTGTTTTAAAAAGTAAATGTTGTTAATGATTCATTTGTATTGAGGGCAGTTGTTAGTCCCAATTGATGCTAGATGAGGTCACTTTAGGACAGCTGAATTCTCTTGGATTTTCTCTTAAGGGGTGGGTCTTATTTTGTTTGCTTGAGGACAAGCAAAAGCTTAAGTTTGTGGGAGTTGATAATTAGGAATTATGATGCATTTTACACTCCTTCATGCTTGGGTTTTGATTAGAAATGTGTACAAAATAGTCCCAAAGGCTCACAAGTTGTGCTTGATTGCAAGTTTGATCAACAAGGTGACAAGGTGTCAAATACCAGCTTAAAAAGGAGTGAAACTTGCACAAGTACCAAAACAAGGCAAAGCTCAGTCAAACAGGGCCAATGCGGCCGCACACCATTCTGTGCGGTCCGCACAAGTGAAGTTCAGAGAGTGTGCATCTCAGGCCAAAAAGGTAATGCAGCCGCACAAGATTTTCTGCGGTCCGCATTGGAGTCACTGCGGCCGCACTCGATTTAGTGTGGTCCGCAGAGCCAAGGTTCAGAGAGTTGCCAGATTGAAGATTGAAGCCCAATGCGGTCCGCGCTCCATTTCATGCGGACCGCATAGAAGCCACCGCGGCCGCACTAGACTTTGTGCGGTCCGCATTGCCCAAGTTCAGAGAGCTGGATATTCAAGTCAAGAGCCTCAATGCGGCCGCACTTGATTTTGTGCGGTCCGCACTAGCCCCGTAGGGGTATTTTTGCGATATTTCCAGCCTAGTATAAATAGATTCTTTTCCCATTTTTAGGTAATCAGATATTTTTGTACGTAGAGCTGCGCTCGTGACTTCGTTTCTTTTGCTATTTTGAGTAATTTTAGCTTAATTTCACCATTGAATCTTCAAGTTCTATTTAGTAGTTAATTATTATGAGTTTATCTTCATTTATTTCTTTATTTTTCTCTTTAATTATGAGTAGCTAGACCCATCAGCTAGGGTTGTGGCTCAACCCTAGTGTGGGTAATTGATAGGTCTTGTATTTTAGGGCTTGATTGACTATGGGTGTTTGATATTTGGACTAATTTCATGTTTAATTGCTGAATTAGTGGTTGCAAACACTAGTTTGTGTTTAGTTGACTTTGGCTCTTCTTGAGAAAGAGAGCCTGAGTCTCTGAAATTGGTCCAACAAGGAATTGGGGGCGTACTTAAGAGATTGATAGCCCCAATTAAAGGGTTAAACCTAGAGATAGTAATACCCGACTTGAACCTTAATTGCTTGTGCAAATTTGCATACCCAATTGGTCTTGAGAAAGTCAATTCGGGCAAAAATCACTCGAACTACTGAGAGGTATAGAGTGAGTAGAATCGAGCAATAGTTATATCATACTCCCTAAATGTGACAATCTAGCTTTAGACTCAAGAATCCGTCAATTGACCACCTAGGCGAAAGTCACTACCCTAGTGCCTTTTAATCATTTGAACAACTCGCAATAGTTTAACCCTAGCTTATTTTATTTTAATTGAGCATTATAGTTTTATGCAATTAGAATCATAATCAAAACCAAAAATGTGTAGAAGTGCAATTTGGAGCAAATACACAACTCCACTTTAGATAGACACCCAACTCCAATATCTAGCTCCCTGTGGAAATCGATCCCGACCTTAATCGGGTAAAAGCTGCTTGGACCTCTCTCGCTACTCAATAGTAGTGCAGGGTTGGCCTCGATCATCTTGCTCAGGCGGTCTCTGTTCCGGCCGCATCATCCACTTCTCAGACCGGGGGAGGTACTTAGACTCCCGCCGCCCGCACACTAGAGCAGGTGATGTAGGGACTCCAGACATAGGGGGCACTACCAGCCTTGCCGGTTGTAGCTGCTCAAGCCCATGTGGTTCCTGTTATGTCTGATGATGAGCAGCGGCGATTGGAGAGGTTTGGAAGACTTTAGACTCCATCTTTTAGTGCTACAGAGGCGGAGGATGCCCAGGGTTTCTTGGACAAGTGTCAGAGGATTCTCCGTACAATAGGTATTCTGGAGACCAGTGGGGTCTTGTTCACTACTTTTTAGTTCTTTGGGGCTGCCTTCAGTTGGTGGGAGGCTTATGAGAGGCGTAGGCCTGTCGGCGCAGCACCACTTACTTGGTAGGAGTTCTCCGTTTTCTTCTTGGAGAAGTTCGTCCCTCAGTCCCGTAGAGAGGAGCTGCGCAGGCAGTTTGAGCAGTTACGTCAGGATGATATGTCTATGACGCAGTACGAGATGAGATTTTCTGAGTTGGCCCGTCATGTAGTTTGGTTGGTTCCCACTGATAGGGAGAGGATCAGGAGGTTCATTGATGGCCTCACGTTTCAGATGCAATTGCTTATGACTAGAGAGAGGGTATCTGGTACTACTTTTGATGAGGTTGTTGGCATTGCTCGGCAGATAGAGATGGTCCGCAGCCAAGAGCGGGTTGAGAGGGAGGCCAAGAGGTCTCGTGGATCAGTTTGTTTTAGTGGTGTTCCTTCTGGAGGTCATTTCGACCATGGCGGGGGTCGTCCCTATAGGCATGCTCAGACGGCTCGTCCAGTTCACTCGTGGTGCATCATCTGGCCATGGTTCACATAGTTCTCATCAGGGCCAGTCATCTCTCAGTGCCCTGCCAACTTAGAGTTCGTCCCGTGCTCCATCGGTTCTAGGCTCATCTATGCCAGTCCCTTCTCCCAGTTATCCCGGTGCTCGGGGCTCCCTTCAGTCCCCACCACCAGCACCAGGGAGTTGCTACGAGTGTTGAGAGTTTGGTCATATCAGGGAGGCAGTGTCCCCATTTATTGGGAGGTCTAGCTCAGCAGAGGAGCTTGCCTACGACTTCAGCACCAGTTACTTCACCACTCGCTTAGCCAGCTCGGGATGAAGCTCAGTCAGCTAGGGGTCGCCCTAGAGGGCGAGGCCGATCAGGTGGCGGCCAGGACCGTTTCTACGCACTCCCTGCCAGACTAGATGTTATTGCTTCAGACATAGTGATCACAGGTATTGTCTTGTATGTTCATCGAGATGCTACTGTATTATTTGACCCTGGTTCCACCTATTCATATGTATCATCGTATTTTGTGCATTATTTGGATATGCCCCGTGAGTCTTTAGCTTCATCTGTTTGTGTATCTACGCCGGTGGATGATACTATTATTGTGGACCTTGTATATCAGTCGTGTGTAGTGACCGCTGGGGGATTGGAGACTAGAGTTTATCTTGTGTTGCTTAGTATGGTTGATTTTGACGTGATCTTGGGTATGGATTAGTTGTCTCCATATCATGCTATTTTGGATTATCTGTGAAGTTGGCGATGGCGGGGTTGCCGCGGATTGAGTGGCGAGGTTCTCTAGACTATGTTCCCAGCAGAGTGATCTCATACTTGAAAGCCCAACGGATGGTTGGGAAGGATTGTTTATCTTATTTGGCCTTTGTGAGGGATGTTAGTGTAGATGCCCCTACTATTGATTCTGTTCCCGTGGTGCGAGATTTTCCGGATGTGTTTCGTGCAGACTTGCCGGGCATGCCGCCCGACAGGGACATTAGTTTAGTATTGACTTAGTGCCGGGCACTTAACCCATTTCTATTCCTCCGTACCGTATGGCACCGGCTGAGTTGAAGGAGTAGCTTCAGGAACTCCTTGATAAGGGGTTTATTATGCCTAGTGTGTCACCTTGGGGTGCACCTGTTCTGTTTGTGAAGAAGGATGATACTATGAGAATGTGCATTGATTATAGGCAGTTGAACAAGATCACAATCAAGAACAAGTAACCTTTGCCGCGTATTGATGATCTATTTGACCAGTTTCAGGGAGCGAGGGTGTTATCCAAGATTGATTTGAGGTCTGGGTATCACCAGTTGACGATTAGGGACTCGGATATTCTTAAGACAGCTTTCAGGACCCATTATGGTTATTATGAGTTTCTTGTGATGTGTTTTGGGCTGACCAACGCCCCAGCAACGTTCATGCATCTGATGAACAGTATGTTCCAGCCTTATGCTTTCTCTGGAACATCCAATATTGATTGTCAATATCATAATTAAGACTTGCTGGAATGCAGTTTGCATTCAAATTCTTGTACTCTAGTTCTATCTAATTCTTATGCAATTTGGAGCAAGAGGCAGTTGTTGTCTTCTCTTCTGTAACATATTCTGTGCGCCCAGACAATGATGTATACTGCTATTAAAACGACATGAAAGAAAATAATTGATTGTCGGTTTTCGACAAGGGAAAGACTCTTTATGCAGAATTGCGAATAGAAACTTCCGCCTCTTGTTTGGCGGATTTTGTGAAACAATCTTCTTTGGTAGAATTGTCACATTGTCCATGTGTTTGTGAGGACAATTGAATGCAGAAAACGATACCTATTTGTCAAGTAAATAAACATAAAGTAAGATCCAGAAACAAGCACCAACAAGCACACATAAAGAACCAACACACCACTTGTTATAACAAAAAGAACACAACTCGCCATGGGCATTAATGCCATTTGAAGGTGAGATAGATCCCTTTCTTTTATTGTTATTATGGGTGCTGTCAGATGAGCAACTTGGGTTTTGTGAGCAGACATGCTGACCATGTTCCTCGGAGAGGTTGCTGTTCTGTAACAACTCAAATTCATCCTCTATATCTTTCTGCAAGTACAACTTCCTGTATCGACAACAACTTGATTCCTGCTTTGTCCTTTCCTTCTTCTCTCTCTTTCTCTCTTTCTTTTCCTTTCTCTTCTCTTTAATTCCTTTCTGATTTGACTCTTTCCCTATCCCTATGGAGTTCTATAGAGCAGTAGGATAAAAATTTTGATTTGAAGGGCAAGAGACGACCAATACAACATGCTAAGATCAGTCACTTTTTTCTATTGCAGTAAATAGGTACAGGCTTAGTATTCAACATAATAATTCTGTGTTCACAAAGACATGAATCCTAAATGATTATCATGTAATGCACTAAGTGAATCAATTCTTCACACAATATCACCCCACCCCTAAAACTATAGGAAGAAGTTGCACAATTGCTTCTATTACAAAGTACAACTTGAAAAAATACTATAATACCTAACCCACGTGCGAGAGCTTAAAAAGCATATACTTGACCAAGGGATAAATTACTAAGCAGATCTTAAATGGCCAACCAGCGTAAACACAAGAAAAGTGTGCTAAACAAAACCAGGAAAAGCTTTTGCTTCAAAAAGACTGTCGCTACTTGCAAAAAGGATTTCTTCATTCCTATACACTATTGGAAACTTTATTCCCCTAAATGTTCATGTTTAGTAAATTACCCTACCTACACAAGTTTTATTTACAAAATATATACATTCCACCTTAAAAGGCTCCCAATCCATTATTAGTGCCTTCAATTAAGGGATTTAGTTCCACCTTAAATCACTTCCAGAGTTATTCCACATGTCCACCGTTATCCACGAAAGGTTTCTTGAGTTTTGATCAGTATTTTTTATTTTTTATTTTTTATTTTTTTGGAATTATAGTAACTTCATCCCACTGTTTCCTGAAGCCACAATTGTGTATATTTCTTTCTCTTTCTAAGTGGAAATTCACACAATTTTTTTAGTGAAGATGAATCTTTGAATTTTATTAAGTGTCTGGTGGAAAACAAGACAATGACTGTTCGAATTTAGACCAAATAATCCTTAGACATGAACAATAATTGGCGTTCTTAAATTAACAATGAATGAACTATCAGGGACTTTGCCCCATTCCTTTGGCACTAGAACGACCTAATTTCCTTTATAATACTTTAATGTCTTTTTAGTTATAAACTCTAACAGTATACTTTGATTTTCATTTTTATTAAATATTACTTACAACTTTGCTATCTTCATAAGCAAACTTAGAACGGTTCTTAACTGATGAAATCATTGTAAGTATATATATGAATGTCTGAATACTCAATTGCACTCTAAAAGAAAACTAACTCCCCTCATGTGGAATTGTAGACTGTGGTTGGCAACAGAAAATTAATCAGAAGCAAACACCTATATTACACAATAAGCAAAATTCTCTGACAACTTGCATACTTGTAGTTCTAATACCTGAAACAACAGAAGCAAATACCTATATTACATGTACTCGATTTTGAGTTTTGCAGATTGGCTGTGGCTTACAAGGTTACATTCAACTATCCACTTAAATACAAATTTTATACAAAATTTATGCAATATGACTTTTATATATTTTGCATCTGATTTATACATAGTAAAAACAAATTTTATACAACTAATTATATATTATACAAATTATCTACAACTTTCACACATTATTTCTACCCAGTTAAATATAACTACAATAACATACAACTTAAATACAAATTTTATACAATATGCCTTTTGTATATTTTGTATCTGATTTATACATAGTAAAAATAAATTTCATACAACTAATTATATATTATACAACTTATCTATAATTTTCATATATTATTTCTACTCAGTTATATACAGCTTAAATATAATTTTTATACAATATTGTTCAACTTTCATAAAATAGTTAAATAAATAAAAGAAAAATATATAAACAACAAAATATAATTTTTCTACAATTTTACTACAAGCGTAAATATAATCATGTCTTCTTCTTCTTCTTCTTCTTCGAGTTTCAATCTGAAATTCAGCCAAAACCAAGTCTAATCTTCACCAAAACCCCTCAAAATTGAGATATAAACTCCAAACCATATTCCAAATTGTTTGCAACAACACCCAATCCAAACAAATAATGATTTTTGAAAATCCAAATTCGAATTCAAAGCTTTTTAATGGATGTCAATGATGGAATTGATGCTCTCTTTTTCTTTGCTTTACATTACTGAAATTAGGGATTGAGAGATAGAGAGAGACGTAGAGAGAATTCCCAATTCTTTGCAACAAAATCCAATTCAAACAAATAATATTTTTTGAAAACCCAAATTCGAATTCAAAGTTTCAAAGCTTTTTAATGGTTGTCAATGGTGGAATCGTGGGTGGGTGCAAGATACGTGTGGGAGGGGGTGTGATGTGGAGAGAGAAACGTGGGGGAGTGTGGAAGATATGTTAGAGTAATTTTAGGACACTAATTATTATTATTAATTCTCTTAAAATGTACATAAATGGTAATTGGGTATATAAAATATAATTATAGTAAAAATTGAGTAGGCAGGGTAATATAGTTTCATATAATGTATAGGAATATAAAAAACTAACCAAATTCTCTTAAGTTTGAAAAGGGCTTAAACAATATTTTTGAAACCAACCTTTTGAAAGGTGACTATTGAGAAAATAATTCACTAAGGGGTCTTTTGGTACAATGGTAGAATTAGCTATCCCACCTTTCATATGGGATAGCTAATACCACCAATTTAGTGTAAAACTTATTCCGGATTAACTAATACCTATAATCAAACATAGGATAAATACAATTTTAAATTTTATGATTATTATCCTTATACTTTGTACCAAATACATATCTGGCATGTACAGAATGAAAACTTCATTCTCGATTCTACGAAAATTTTTATGAAAGCCTTTCATTTGCTTCTCTTCGATGGAAGTTTGATTTTCCCAGAATGTATCCTAATTTTTGGCCTAATTCTTCTTCTGATGATCGATTTAACCTCTGATCAAAAAGATATACCTTGGTTATATTTCATCTCTTCAACAAGTTTAGTAATGAGCATAACGACCCTATTGTTCCGATGGAGAGAAGAACCTATGATTAGCTTTTCGAGAAATTTCCAAACGAACAATTTCAACGAAATCTTTCAATTTCTTATTTTACTATGTTCAACTCTATGGGTGATATTAAGAATTTTGATGACAACCCAAAACTTGTGCGGACAAAAAATACCAATTATACAAGTATCTTGAGCTGGTTTCACGAATGAGAGGTGAGAACCTCCTCTCTCTCTCTCCATTTAAACTATCGTTGAGCATCTTACCAAGAAAAGTTGATTACATATTGTAAAAAAGAAACCTATCCATTAGAAAATTCTTAACACAAAATGAAATAGTTGGCCTGAGTGGAAGGTAGAGCAATATATTACACAATTTTAGATATAATCAGAGGTTAAATATAGGCATATGTTTTCACACAGCCCTTGTTGTAGCTTGATCAAGTCTCCAGAACAATCAAACAAATATCCTAGTTCATTCACCAAAACAATCAACTATGCTTAATCGTAAATAGTTGGGATCCGCTATATCAGTCATCTAAATTCATTTCACTCTTCACGGGCCCATTTCATTTTAATTTTTAGCAGATACTTATTCATTCACCTCATCTTCTAAATTTTAACTGTCATAAGGTTTTTTTTAGGCGAACAACCATATCTGCTAGTCAAAACTTGTTAAGAAATTAGACGCAAATTAACATTAATTGTAAATTCTAATAAAAGTAACCACCTGTTATAAAATAATAAAAGAAGAAGAACACTATTGTAGAGAAAAGTAGAGAGAGAGAATTCTTATTGAATTTTGGGATGATTTACAATGGAATAGAACCCTCTATTTATAGGGAGAGGTTGACTTAGCCACCAAGTAATAAACCCTAGAATCTCTCTAAATATGGACATTCACCATAAATAGGATTCTATTTATAACACTCACCCTGAATGTCTATTCAACAGATAATGTGCCTCGTTAAAACCTTAACTAAAATAAAACCCAGTGGGAAAAAAATTCTAGAGAAGGAAAAAGAGTACACATATCTAACAATACGCCTTTTGGTTGCCTCGTTAAAAACCTTGCAAGGAAAACCCAGTGGGACAAAATCTTGTAAGGGAAAAAGAGTACAACGCGTATTAACTCCCCCTGATGAGAGCATCAATTCACATCCTTGAGCATTTGCATTCCAATCTTGTGCATCATCTTCAAAAGATCTTTGGTAGAGATTTGATGAACAAATCAGGCATATTAACTTGAATGAATATATTGCACCTTGAAATCATCATTCTTGATAGAGATGAATTGTCTTCATATGATCTTGTTGGAATCGTCAGTTCAATATCTTCATATAGAGGTGAAAACTCTTGCTATCATATTATCTGCCTATAGTTATAGCAAGATACATTTGTGCACAAATTGCACTGAGGATGTATACTTCATGACCATGAATTCTATATGCTTTAAGCAATTTAAATCCTTCAAGGATTTTTAAGTCATATAAGCCATATAATAGACTTCGGATGCATATCAAGTTTTCATGTCATGCTAGACATATAAGATATCGAAAAACTGATTGCATATACCATTGACTTTATACTTTCAAGTGTTTGAACTACATGTTCAAAACTACATGTCTTTCATATGAATTCAAATTATACTTGAATTGTGGCTCTTCCATTTGGCCAATATTTTTGTGTCTATATTCGATGGACTTAAGATCCTCATCTATCTTAGCGCTATGATAGATGTCGTCGACAAATATTTTATATCAGTTTCAATATATTTTCATAATGACATAACATAGAGATCTCTTCATTCATATATTCAGGTACCTGAATCTCTCATGAGATTTTATGAAGTGTTATGTCATGTGATCTTCTAGATCACTTGCCTCCTTTATTATGATCATTTTGATCATTTGCTCATCTTCTTTATCAAGATGTTTATTTGAAACCGATTGTCTATACGCTTTAAGCTTACTATAGACTTTGTCCTTCTAGGACTTAATAGGAGCATTTGCAATGAGAATATAGTTACTTTCTTTGGGTCAGCAAATGCATCTGGCATGCTTTGCAATATATTGCAAATGAATTATCCTTTTATGAACTTCAAGTTCATATTATTTTATTCGAGGATCTAGATGTACAAATGATAATTCATTCCACGTAACTTTTTCTCAACTGTTTATCATGTCTCCCCCTCATGTTAGAAAAACTAACTTGTTTCCTCAACTTTAAGAACTCATCTTTGTGCATTATGGTGTTAATTAAAATATACACCGCACATCAATTATAATAAGATGGAATTATCTGGTTCCTGACCCTGAACCACTTGTGAGGGGAGAATGTAATATACTTTCGTATATAACCTATATCAAACTGATATAGATAACTTTGTTCTCATAAGCAATAGTTTAGCTATTAAGTGGAGGCACTCAATAAATCATTTTGCTAAACCAACTATGATGTAAGCCAACTTATCAAGATAAACTATCTTGAATAGGAAATCTGGAAAATATGCTCAAATTAAATTATTGAGCAAGTTACCTCGCAAAATACCATGTTGCGGGTTAATAATAATCGCACATGCAACCATCTCATAGATGCATCTTATGTTGTATACATGGCTGGTGAATGAGCCCATATTCACCTTTGATATTTCCATCATTCATGGGATTCAATCCCAATTTTAGTTGATCTATTAATTAATGAGAACAAGCAATATAAGAGAATTCGTAAAGAACTTTCTAGTTCTTTAATATTTACCCATGTGAATTCTCTATTGTTTTTGCACATCATACTTAAATTGATATGGCGAAACAAATTATGCCAACTGAATAAATTATCAATATCGATAAACTTCAGGTTACACCATGATGTGTGCAATTATGAATAAACTCCAAGTTTATTATGATATGGGTTTTTATATCAATAAACTTCTCTTTATTGTGGCATTCTTTTATTTGTATAGTACAAATTGGAGAATAAAGCGGGTAGCTTTTCACATACATATTACCCCGCTACAAGTTGTAGTAATAGAAGATATTAAATCTTTCCTTTATTTATAGTCTCAATATAATCAACCGCTTTCGCGTATACTTTGGAAACTGAATAAGTTTCTTTGAGACTTATTACAACACAATACCTTATTGATAATTAATTGTGTTTCTTCAAAATAGTATAATTGGCTCTTGCAGAGTTCTCAATCAATTTTGTAGTACCACATATTCATCAACACCCATATGGTGAATATCTCTTTTAAAGAGAAAGTTATACCATTATGGTTATGGTCAAAATTATATGCAAGATCTGTTTCTTGTATTACCGTTGTCTTTTAACAATCACAATGCCAAAATATTTTGGCGTACAATAGGTACGTGACCAATGACCATTCATGCCATAATAATGACATTATTTTCTTATATCATCTCAAACCTCCTTTTAGAGGTGAGTGCGGTATATTCACTACCACTAGCACGTTCATATTCTTTGAAGAATGAATATGTATTCATAAATCAGATGTTGTCACATTCACATCATGAATGGACCATAATCATCTATATGTGCTTTACAAAATCTCATGTCAAATCGATGACAAATATTTTTCACAGAGTGAAAGATTATTTTGAGAATCCTTATTGTTCTCATTACCACAAATGATGACGATTATAATTTCGTCTATTGCCACGTCCACATCCATTGATATATTCATAGTGATAATTTTGTCTTCTTTCAGACTTATCACATACTGCTATCACATTCTCTTAAGGGAATGAGAATGGAGCAAATTCAATGGGACGGTTTTCCACTTTTTGTGCCCATAATCATACATGAATTTGATCATGGCAAGACATAGAAATTTTACCACTTCAGGTGGTTATAATTTCTTACAAACTCCATTAGAGTTATAATCAAACTTTGTTGTCTTTGCTTGTATATAAAATCAAAGTATAGAATAAAAGAGAAAAATACGGTAAAATACTTACCTTAAATCCAGAATTTAATCATGAAGGAAGTTCATGGAATAATTGACAATCATTATGCTCAATCCCAAAGCTTCTACTCAATTGGTTAGAGTCTCGTGCTGATAACGTGTTATAAAAGAACACTATTGTAGAGAAAAGTAGAGAGAGAAAATTCTTATTGAATTTTGGGATGATTTACAATGGAATAGAACCCTCTATTTATAGGGAGAGGTTGACTTAGCCACCAAGTAATAAACCCTAGAATCTTTCTAAATATGGACATTCACCATAAATAGGATTCTATTTATAACACCACCTTAAATTTCCAAATATTGTCCTTTATTGTTAGGTACTTACAAAACCTCAGCTCACATTGTAACACCAGCCACCGTAATATACACTTCCTCTTGGTAACTGCACTAAGTATAGCTTCAGTTTGTTTCAGTTCACTCAAACAAAAGCTATTCATTCGTTAGAACTTGAGCAAATTCTAACACCATTTTAATCTTAGTACCAAAGGTTGAACAACTAGTCCCACTAATAAAAAAAATATCCAAAACTTAGTTCAATTTCACTCCAGTCGTAAATCCTGACATAAGTTAGATAAATCTACTAATTATCATCCTTCAATGCTAGGTATTTACAGGAGGAAAATCAAACCAATGAGATTCTCCAACATTAATTGCACTGGAAGAGGTTTCTAGTTCTCCATTCTACATCATCCAACATCATACAACATCTCAATCCACTCATTAATCTGCCCCCACCGCAAATTGTACTACTTTACCCACAAGGCAAAAGTTGAGAAGTTTTATTTTGTGTCTCATACATCTTACACTAGTGGTATGAGACTCCTTTTTGTCTCACAAATTTGTGGACCCAAATCTTACATTTCTGGGTCCACAAAACTGTGAGACAAAAAAGTTACCTCATACAACTAGTATCAGTTATATGAGACACAAAATAAAAGTTTCCGCAAAAGTTATACACTAAGCATAGTCGGTCTGAAGCCCAACCATATGGAAGTAAAAAAAATCTACAAAATCCGCCATTTATAGATCCTCAATTGAAATATCAGGCATGGTAACCCCAGCCAAGGTAAATCCGCTTTATGTACTTTTATTCATTTAATTACATGGACGAAATCATAATTTTGATGTTCATAGAAGACAAAACCCATGGAAAACTGTTTTTATTCTCAGAAAAAAAAGATCTTATTCTCACTTAATGAATAAAAAGAGACGTAAATCTAAGTGCTCTTTGCTTTCTCAACAAACCTTAATCGATTCGATTAATGATGCAGAGGTTAGATTTAGAAACCAAAAATGAGAGAAGAAGCTACTGCTAAGATACTGAATTAGGGCAAAGATAGATCATTCTCATTCATGTCCGTTAATGGCTAATTACAAGGGAATATATTATTCTCTATCATCACCAGTAGGGGTGTTTATAGAAACTCGAAAAATCGAACCAAACCGAAAACCAAATCAAACCGGCCAAAAAAATCGATACTTTTTAATTTGGTTTGGTTTTCGTTTTAATCAAAAAATAACCGGAAAAAATCGAACCAAACCGACTATAGGAGTAGCTATTTCAAATTTATAATTACACACACATATAAATATATATAGTTTTATACAAAGTTTAAAAAATTTATGGTGAATGTTAATCGTTTTCACTTTTAGTACAGTTTTTACCTTTATATTCTAGTTTTACCTTTTTGGTAGTGTATGTCTTATATTTAAGAAAACCGACAAAATAACCGAAAAACCGACAAAACCCGACATAAACCGAAGCGAGAAAAAACCGGCTTAATTGGTTTGGTTTAGTTCTAAATTTGAAAAACCGACTTACTTGGTTTGGTTTCTTTTTAGGGAAAAACCGATCCAAACCGAACCATGAACACCCCTAATCACCAGAAGACAAAATATCATAACCACTCTAATAGGACATATCGAGCCAAAGCTGTACTAACTAAGGGACTAATTTGTAAGCAGCGAGAACATATATCAAAACTTATAGAGGACTAAAGTGTCTATGTACTAAACTAGTATCTCTACTGACCTAATAACCACTTTAACGGTCACGTACTACTCCGCAAGCTGTAGGTACCATCTATCAAAATGAGTCTTTTTTATTCCTGCATCAGTCCTTCCCCGTTAACAACTTCCTTTTCCTCAAGGAAGGAATCTAGGGAAACGTATTTTCAGTGCTTTGTAATCTTCCCAAGTAGCAAGATCAAGAAACTGCCGTCATGTCATTGTTCGGGCACTCTTTCACCATAGTACAATACCTTTCCCATATCTCATGCAAAGGCTCATTGGTTCTTGTTTGAAAGTTAGAATCTCATCCCTAAGCATTGCCATATGCCCGAAGAAAAGAACTTGGAAATAAATTTTTCGGCCAACTCTCCCATGTATGGATAAAATGATTTGGTAACCTCTCTAACCAATCCAAAGCCTTCCCCCGTGGAGAGAAAGGGAATAGCCTCAATCTTAAAGTATCCTCGGAGACATTTGTCAGTTTACTCCCCCAGCAAGTGTCAACAAACCCTTTCAAGTGCTTAAACACATTTTGATTCGGAGCCCCGGTGAAGAATCCTCGTTTTTCCAAGTATAACATTTGTTATTTGAAAATTTTCCGCCCCAATGCGGGGCGGGACTATGGCACTTTCATTTCCTTCATTCGGCAACACCCGGTGTGCCGCCGCTCTTGGAGGAGATGGGGTGGAATGGGAACATTGTCTTGAGGCGGTCAGCCTCGTCTATTTGCTTGAGGTTCAAGAGGAACCTCATCAACTTGGTCATCATCCCCGTCATCCCCAATGGCACGTTTCCAAGAGGATCATTATTGTTGAGAGCCATTGTATCACCTACAGTTGTTTCACAAAAAGATTAGTAGCTCAGAGGAAAGGAAGACAAATCACACACAAAACCAAATATATAGCTAAATCTGTTTTTAGCTCCCCGGCAACGACGCCGAAAATTGATGTTGCCCAAGTTCACACCTCAAATTAGGGTTGTGAAGTGGTCGATGCAATTATAATTACCCAACTAGAATTCGGGATCGATTCCACAGGGAGCATAGATGTGATTAGTGATATATATTTGGATTATGCGCGTAAGGTATCTAAGTTGCAATTCCACAAACTTTGTTTTGATTCTACTTCTAAATTATGCTACGGTTTGCAAATATAAAATATGAAATTAGAGAATAATATTATTGTGGTTTTTTTTTTCAAATATGTAAAAGGTCTAGGGCTATGAATTACACCTCGGTGGTTGCCTAACGGGTTGTGGGCTTTACAGCGAGTTTCGTTAGTCGGGGTGTAATATAGCAATCAACACGCAATTACCCACTCAAATACCTCTCGGTAATCGAGTAGTTTTACCTAATTCGGCTATCTCAAGTCCAAATGCGTAATTCACAAAACAGTTGATAGATACTCAAGTCGGGTGTTACTATCACTAGATTCAACCCTTTAATTGGGACTATCAATTTCTTGAGTTCACCCCAATTTCTTGTTAGCCAAGTTTTCCTAGACTAAATCTCTCTTTCTTAAGTAGAGACTAAGTCAAATAGGCTTGAATCAATGTTTGCAACCATTAATTCTACAATTAAAGCAAGAACTTAGCTAAATATTACACACCCAATCATAAACAGCCCTAAATCAAACACCCATTAGGTACCCATACTAGGGTTGGTCACAACCCTAGCTAGAAATTTAGTTACTCATAGATAAAAATAAAGAAATTAAAGAAGAAATGATAATTAAACTCATATTGC
Source organism: Nicotiana attenuata (assembly GCF_001879085.1). Lineage (NCBI taxonomy): Eukaryota > Viridiplantae > Streptophyta > Magnoliopsida > Solanales > Solanaceae > Nicotiana > Nicotiana attenuata. Next base: position 19,912 of record NW_017673312.1, read on the forward strand.
AAGATTAAAAGACAATAATCTAATGTTTAATCACTAAAGTAAGCCAAAGTTACTAAAACCAGCAATGAAAAACGGCTACAAACTTTCTCAAGTTCAAACTTGACCTAAATTTGACAAAAAGAACTATTATACCCAATTGAAATTATCGGACATAATTGCCCATGCGGAGGTTCTGCGGCTGTAAAGTTCTTTGTGCAGTCGGCACTTTGAAGCTGGATTGACAGGATGGACTTCTGCGGCCACACAATTCTGGGTTGTGGCTGCACTTCTTCAGATTCCGCGGACCGCACATTTCTGAGTGTGGCCGCACTCTTGCAAAGGAAATCGGTCGGAGGTTCTTCATGGTCTGCGCCCGCACTCAATATTGTGCGGTTCGCATTTTGCTCTTTTTGCTTTGTTTTAGTCCTTGTCCAAAATTACTCCTTCTTGAGTTGATTTTCATCTCTTTGACTCATATTCCAACACTCCTGCAAGTAAGCACATTTTATCAATTTTCGGGAATACCTTTAAGCAATTTTGAGCTAAAACGGAAGTAAAAGAGTGCAAATAAGTAGTCAAAATCCCTACTTATCAACTCCCCCAAACTTAAGATTTTGCTTGTCCTCAAGAAAATAAGGTAATTCTCACCTCCACAAGAAAAAATCTATTTCAGCTAGCCTAAGATGAATCAAACACACATCAATTGGGACCAACAATTACCCACAACACTTATGAATTATCAACAAGGCAATGATTTGTCTTTGTAAGTACAATAGTTCAAATGTGACACTAGAGCATCAAGAGTTGACTTTATATATCAAGGAAGCTCGCACTTTCATGTAGGTCATTGTGGATCCCAAACTCCTCCTCCTCTACTCTCGGTTAGCATATCTCACTTAAGAATGTAGCACTCAATTCAAGGATTTGTGAAAAGTTTGCTCATCTCTCTCATAAGAATGTCACATGTACGGCTCTAAGTACCATATTTTTGCCCACCATGTAAATCACCACTTATGTAATTTCGCTCGACTTGAAATCACATAGGGATTTTTTGGAATGTAATGAAGGCTTATTGGACAGGGGTAGGGAATGTTGGAATAGAAATAGGTTCATCTTTCCTTAAGCACTCCATTTTTCTCTTCTTTGGCTCATGTTTTGCCGACTCTTTGTGTCATTATCTCTTTCCTCAGGGGAACTAGAGAGACTTAACATTACTCTTTCTCGGTCATGATGGTCATTTTCTCCTTCTTTGTTTTATCCATGCTTTGCATCATTGCTTTTCTTTGAATCCATTCATCTCTTCACTTTATTCACTTTCTTTTGGCATTTTTATTTTGTTCATTCTTTCTTTTCCTTTGCCTTTTCTTTTCTTCATTTTTTCTCTTTTCGTGGCTTTATACCACTTTCAAACTCCTCGTCTCTCCCCCAAACTTATGTTTTAGCCAGTTACTTCTCAAGAGTGATAAGGAAAGCTAGGGTGCTAAGAGAGGGTCACTACAAAACGGGTAAAGTCTTGTAATGTGGCTATCAAATGAGAAAGGTCTTAGGCTCAAATGGGTTGACTAGGGATAGCAACATTGGTGGGACATGGAAAATTTCAAGTGGGTCAAGGAGAGCCTAAAATTACTTCTCAAGCCAAGCGAAACTTAGAATTTCTCCTCGAAACACATTCAGGGCAAGTTCTAGACCATTCGCACGGGTACTTGGACTTGCAACAAAAATCTCACTTCTCACACAATTGTATTGTTAAAGAGGATAGAGTCGAGGGCCCATAACAACCATATTCAAGATTGAAAATCATTAATGGTTCAACTAAACCACTCGATGATTTCTCAAGTCAACACAAGAGTCTAAAGGTCACTAATTAGAGCTATTTCTTGCCAAGAACTTGTTTTTAACCATAAGGTCGTAGTTAAATGTGTTGGTACCAAGTGAAGCATGCTTGACCCATTTTATTCATTAATACTACTATTTTTACCTAAACATCAAAAACTGACTCAATCCCTTAAGAAGGTTGTCACTCCATCCATCGTTGGGAAGCCACCCGGTTCACACAAATCCCACATTTGGAGAGAACCACGAGATTAAGAAGAACAGAGGCTTATTGCTCACTTAAACATAAAAAGAATCTACCAAATCAGAAAGAAACTATTAAAGTAAATAAAAAGTTATACTACTAAGAAAAATAAACTAAAGAAGCTATGAAATAAACTACTGAAAGTAAGACAAATGAATATGTAAATCGAGGGGAATAGAATATATACATCAAAAGAGAGGGAGGAGTATATAAATAATGAAAGAGAGAACAAAAATAAAAGAAAAAGAGTATTAAAGTTATTACAGGCCAATGTCATATCAAATCAACCAAAATAGACCACCCCCTAAATAAGAATAAGCATTGTCCTCAATGCTTAACAAAAATTAGAGTATGGAAGGGTAGAGAGTGAAGAGAACTCCCTATGTGGTCTCAGTGTTCATGGCATCATCAACACCCTCGGGATCCTCCAACTGGATCTCAAGATCTCCTGCTCGGGGAATAACGGGGTTGGTTAACATCTGAAGCACCTCTTCAGCAGTGTGGGCAGCAAGGTCTGGCTCCTGAGACTGGCCGGCTACTGCCTCTGATGCCTCAGGTACTGGTGGTGCTTCTGGTGCTAACTCCATCAGCAGATCAAGTGGTATATTCCCAGCGGATGCTATCTTGGCCACTTCTTCTCAATCTATCCACTGATTTCTTCGAAGCCTGAGATTTTCGCATCTTCTTCACCTGTTTGCCCAACTCCTCAATGAATTCCCCATGTGCCACCAGAGTATCCATAATGATCTGCTGATTTTCTAAAATCTTCTTCAATGTTTCCTCCAATAAAGGAGGTGCCTGTGATGTTGCTCGGGCAGAAGACTGTGCCGCAACGACACTGGATATGCCAGACAGCTTTGAAGTAGCTGTCTGCATCCAGTTGTTGAGACTCGCCATTGTCTGGGAGACTCGCAGCGTAGTGAGTGGATATATGGATCAGACAGGCACTGGTACTGAATTTGATGGTCTAGAAGATGGAGGTGGTGGCATGTGAGCTGTCTTAGTGGAAGGACCGGCTGCTGTGGAAGACATGGAAGTTGTAGAAGGCTCAGTAGCTAAATCTGTAACCACTACCGTGGGCTCATCCGACTGGCCACCGGTGGTAGTTGCTTTACCCTTGAACTTTGGTTTCCCCGGTCCTTGCAAAGAGTACCATGAGAAGCGCTTTTTGGCCCGCACCTATGTATCAAATCTCCTCGGCTCCACCTTTGCATCAGTAAGGTATTCTGTGAGGGTTTTTGGATATGGATAAGAGCTTTCACCTTTTTCGGACAACCACTGACATGTTGGCCGACATGATGGCACCCACATTGATTGGGTACACAGCCATGATAGATGCCACCAAAACTGCTCGGAGGAGTGGAAGATTGTTCTCATTCCGGCTCCGGTCTATCCGGCTGCACACAAAAGTTTACCATCCTTTTGCTTCAAAATTGAGGGTGGCCCGTGCAATGAAAACCCCCGCTGTGATCCACAGTGGTGGTGGTCCCGGAGCTGCCAAGATCTCTGCTAGCCAAGGATGAGCTGCAACACCCATTGAAAGCTTTTCCATTTACTGGACTGCCTCTACCTCCTCGAATCCCATGTAAGTTTTCAGAGTGCATTGATCGAATCGGACCTTCAAATTCCTCACCTTGGTCACTTTGGTACCTTCCTTGATGTGTGCCACATTGGCATAGAATTCACGTACCAAGTGCTTGTTGGCATCCATAACACTTTGGGTAAACCACATCCACCCCTGGCGCTCCCTGAATTGCCTAAGGACATTTCGATTGTATTTATCCAAGTCCTTCACTAAGAATTGCCGCTCAAGTGTGAGAGATCTCTGAGGCCAACATTCCCTGAGCTTTGTGAAGGCTGCCAAGCTCACAAATCTATCTTCCCATATCTCTTTCTTCTTCGACCTCTCTAGGCCGCCCACTCTAGTGTCACCTCCTCTACTATCATCAGGGACATCATCATCATCATCTACTGGAATAGGTGTTGCGGGGGCATGTGAGAAAAAAGGCTCTGAATCTTGGCTACCCTCTTCCGAACCTTCAGAAGAACTAGCTGAGGAAGAGGACTCATCTCTCAGTTGCAATATGCTCGGAAACTGTTTTGGTTGAGATTGGGCATCGGGTTGTGCTTGCACAGAGTTGCCCTTTGAGGCTTCCATAGACGGGAGATATTCACTGTATTTTGAAGGTTTAGGGACTCTATTGGCAGTTGCCTTCTTGTTTACTGCTTTCTATACTGAGAGTGGGAGGTTGCCCCTACCTCAGCCTCGGGAGGGTTCACCCCTCCCTTTAGAAGTATCTCCTCTACCTCGTGATCGAACCTTTGTCTGCAATACAAAGCACATAGGTCAGTTAAAGTTCAGAAGCAGTTATTAGTTGCAGAAAAACAAGACAATTCACAGAAGTGAAAGTGTGGACTGCACAATATTGAGTGCAGCTGCAGACTTCCTTATGTGGACTGTACAATTTTGAGTGCGGCCGCAGACTGCCTTGTACGGACCGCACAATTTTGAGTGCGGACGCACAAAACCAGGTGCAGACTACTGGTTCTATGAAGTTTCAAAGTGCGGTCGCACACATTTTTATACGGACCGCATATTTTTTTGCAGACCGCACAATTTTGAGTGTGGTCCGCACATTACATGCTCAGTATCATGCCCAACTCAGAATCTGCGGACCGTACAATTTGAAATCCTACGGCACTTACTAAAGATTTTCAACTTTTCTACACAATGTAGACATGGTATTGGAAACTTAAACATGATACATGATTTACCCATCCCCCAATGAATGCATACGATATTACCCACACAATTTTAAGCACACACGAAGAGCATATGATATTTTAGGCCAAAAATAATGATGCTATAGAAGAACAAAAACTAAGAAAAATTGAAAAATCTAAACATGAATTGGACATACCAGTGATGAAGAATGCAGGGAAGAATCCAGACTGATGAAATGAATGTGGAGTGTGAAACAATTTGTGTGCACTGTGCTTGCTTAGGTCTCAAGATCTCAGAGTGTGTAAAGTTGTGAATAGTGCTATGAGGACCTATTTATAGGTTGACCGAATTAGGTCAAAAATACAGTTGAGTGCGGCCGCACAACTTTTAGTGCGGTCCACACTCTTTACCTGATCCTATCTGAAGTTCTGCGGTCCGCACAAAAGTGAGTGCGGCCGCAAAAATTTGTGCGGACCGCACAATTTCAAGTGCGGCCGCAAAATGGCCATTTCTCTGCTATTCCAAACTTCTGAGAGTTTCATTCTTGGGTCTCCAGTTGTGCGGCCGCACAACCGCAAAAATTTGTGCGGACCGCACAATTTCAAGTGCGGCCGCAAAATGGCCATTTCTCTGCTATTCCAAACTTCTGAGAGTTTCATTCTTGGGTCTCCAGTTGTGCGGCCGCACAATGAATTGTGCGGCTGCAGATTCCTTTCTGCTGCAGCATATAAAATTGTGCAGTCGCACGTTTTCAACACTTAGCCATTTTTTTGGGCACAGTCCCTGCAAAGCACACTCATTCTTGCATACACTTCAAAACTAGTTAGCACAAAACAAAACCTATCTAAAGAAGAAGATAAATATAAAGAGAAAGACACATGGGTTGCCTCCCAATAAGCGCCTGATTTAACGTCACGGCACGACGCAGATTACCAATCATTTGAAATGAATAACCGCCACCACGTGGCCAACATCAACTTTTGCAAGATAGTGTTTCACCCGGTGCCCATTGACTCTAAACACTTCATCATTTTTATTTTTCATGTCCAATGTACCAAATGGTGTCACACCAAAAACTTCAAACGGGCCACTCCATTTTGACTTCAACTTTCCCGGAAAAATCCGTAGCCGAGAATTGAATAATAAAACAAGATCACCTTCTTTAAACTCCTTGTTCCGAATGTACTTGTCATGGAGGTACTTCATCTTCTGTTTGTATAAGGAAGAACTTGTACATGCATGGTACCGAAATTCATCTATCTCATTCAATTGTGTCACCCTTAAGTTGGCGGTGACATCCCATTTAAGGTTCAACTTCTTCAAAGCCAACATGGCCTTGTGCTCAAGTTCTACCGGAAGATGGCAAGCTTTTTTGAACAACAACCGGTATGGAGACATCCCAATCGGTGTTTTGTAAACTGTCCTATAAGCCCATAAAGCTTCATCAAGTTTTCTTGACCAATCCGTCTGGTTGGCATTCACTATCTTTGACAAAATACTCTTGATCTTCCGATTGGATACTTCCACTTGACCACTTTCTTGAGGGTGATAAGGGGTCGAGACTTTGTGATTGACACCATACTTGGTGAGTAAGGTATCAAAAGTCTTGTTGCAAAAATGTGAACCCCCGTCACTTATGATAGCCCTTGGAGTACCAAATCTTATAAAGATGTTCTTCTTCAAAAATGCCACTACACTCCTCGCTTCATTGTTGGGAAAAGAAACGGCCTCAACCCATTTAGACATATAATCAACCGCGACTAGAATGTAGGTGTTTCCACAAGAGATCACAAACGGACCCATAAAATCAATTCCCCACACATAAAAAATGTCAATCTCCAAGATGGTGGTAAGGGGAATTTCGTTTTTCTTTGAGATTCCCACGGCCCTTTGGCATTCATCACAACGCTTGATAAGCTCACTAGCATCCTTGTACAGAGTAGGCCAATACAATCTGTGACTCAACACCTTTGTCGTCGTTCTAGCTCCAACATGGTGACCACCATATGTTGAAGAGTGGAAAGCCTCAGGAATTTCACTTGTTCCTCCTCCGGCACACATCTTCGAATCACACCATCGGTACAAATCGGGAAGAGATACGGTTCATTCCAATAATAGTCAAGGAAATCCCATTTGAGCTTCTTCCTTTGGTTTGAAGAGAACTTATTTGGTACAATGCCACTCACAAGATAATTTGCTAAATTGGCGAACCATGGCATCTCGGTCATTGAAATTGCTAGAAACTGCTCGTCGGGGAAGGAATCATTGATCTCAAGGTCGTCATGTGGCCTCCCCTCCTCCGCCAATCGAGACAAGTGGTCTGCCACTTGATTTTCACTACCTTTGCGGTCTTGATCTCTAGATCGAACTCTTGCAATAAAAGCACCCACTGCATTAACCTCGCCTTTGAATCCTTTTTGCTCATTAAGTACCAAGTGCCGCATGATCGGTGTGGACAATCACCTTTGTACCCCTCAAGTATGGGCGGAACTTCTCCATAGCAAAGACAATAGCAAGGAGCTCTTTTTCAGTCACCGTGTAATTGACTTGGGCATAATTCATAGTCTTACTAGCATAGTAGACCGGATGAAAGATTTTTTTGATTCTTTGCCCCAAAACTGCTCCAACAGCCATATCACTTGCGTCACACATGAGCTCAAAAGGCAAGCTCCAATCTGGTGCGGTGATAATAGGAGTAGTTGTCAATTTAAACTTTATCAAATGAAATGCCTTCATGCAATCCTCATTGAAATGGAATTTGGCATCCTTCTCCAAATCTTACACAAGGGGTTCACCACTTTGGAAAAGTCCTTGATGAATCGGCGATAGAACCCCGCATGACCCAAGAAACTCCTCACTCCCTTTACGGATGTAGGGGGCGGAAGTTTAGAAATCACCTCTATTTTGGCCTTGTCGACCTCAATACCATCCTTTAAAAATTTTATGCCAAAGACAATGCCTTCATCGACCATGAAGTGACATTTCTCCCAATTCAATACCAAGTTCGTCTCTTCACATCTTGTCAAGACCTTATCCAAAATTTTCAAGCAATCATTAAGAATCCCCAACTATCAAAAAGTCATCTGTGAAGACTTCAAGAAAATCCTCCACCATGTCCGTAAAGATTGCCGTCATACACCGTTGAAAAGTCGTCGGTGTATTGCATAACCAAAATGGCATCCTTGAGAATGAGAAAGTACCATAAGGACATGTGAAGTAGTTTTCTATTGATCCTCCAGAGCAATAAGAATTTGATTGTAGCCGGAATACCCATCGTGGAAACAATAGAAAGCATGGACGGCCAACCTATCAAGCATTTGATCAAGGAAGGGAAGTGAGAAATGATCTTTCCTTATGACTTTATTGAGCTTGCGATAGTCCATACACACTCTCCACCCAGTCACCGTTCTTGTAGGAATCAACTCGTTCTTATCAATGGTAACCACAGTCATGCCCCATTTCTTTGGGACACATTGCACCGGAGAAGTCCACGAACTATCGGAAATGGGGTAAACAACCCCAGCATCCAACCACTTGATTACCTCCTTCTTGACCACCTCTTTCATTGCTTCATTTAGCCTTCTTTTGATGTTCAATGAAGGGTTTGGAACCCTCCTCCAAAATAATCTTGTGCATGCAAAAGGCGGGGCTTATGCCCCAAATATCCTCAAATGTCCATCCTATAGCTCTCTTCTTCCTTTGTAGCACCTCCAATGTGGACTCTACCTGCATGTTGTCCAAAAAGAGGAAAGAATAATCGATAAAGTAGAAGAAAGTCCAAGGAATTCATACCTGAGATGTGGAGGCAATGGCTTTAACTCCAAAGTGGGAGGCTCCTTGATTGAGGGCATTGTTGGAGGAGTCTTCCGGTTTTCAAGATCCAAGGATAACTTGCGGGGTTCATAAGTGTACGACCCCATTCCTTGCAATGCATTCACACATTTCACATAGCCTTCTTTCTCCTCATCATCATTAAGGTTGAGCAAAATGGCTTCCAAAGTATCCTCAGTATTCATTGTGGCACTTGCTATTCGGTTGCCTCATATATTTGCACACATGAAAGATCACATTTTCATCACCCACCCGGAAGGTAAGCTCACCGGCTTCCACATCAACAAGAGCCTTCCCTGTAGCAAGGAAAGGTCTACCCAAGATAATAAGCCCCTTATAGTCCACTTCACAATCAAGAATCACAAAGTCTGTCGGGAAGATGGACTTATCAACATGAACCAAAATATCATCAATAATACCCAATGGTCTCTTCATAGTACGATCCGCCATTTCTAACCTCATGGATGTGGGTCTTGGTTGCCCAATTCCCAAAGTTTTGAATACCGAATAGGGCATAAAGTTGATACTCGCCCCAAGATCACATAAAGATTTGGCAAAGTCGGCACTTCCACTTGTACATGGGATTATGAAAGCGCCCGGATCTTCCAATTTAGAAGCCATTGAGTGCACAATTGCACTCACTTGATGTGTCATCTTTATAGACTCACAATTCATCAACCTCTTCTTTTTCACCAAGTCGTTCATGAACTTTGCATATCCGGCCATTTGTTCTAAGGCCTCAACCAATGGCACGTTAATAGACAAACTCTTCATCATGTCAATGAACTTTTTGAATTGGTTCTCGCCATTTGGCACTACCGGTTCCGGTATGTCAATAATGTGCTCCCTAGACGGGTTCACTTCTTCTGGAATCTCCTCCACATTGTCTTCACTATCAATTCTCACCTCATCGTTTGCTTGCACTTTATTGCTTGGCATCTCGTCTTCTTGTACCAATTGTTCATCTTTCACAATTTTCTTTTGACTTGAGGTGGTTGCATCCCCACCTTTTCCACTCCTTGTAGTCACGTCCATGGCATGTCCCATGTTGTTCCCACACTTCGGGTTCACCACCGTATTACTTGGTAGTGCCCCATCAGGATGAGTGTTCAAAGCTTGTGAGATTTGGCTCAATTGAACTTCCAAATTGTGAATAGAAGTGTTGTGAGAGGCTAATTGAGCATCCGAGTCGACATTCTTCTCCATTATTTGTTTAAACGTGTTCTCAATTTGTCCCATCTCATTGTTGGAAGAGCTCGCACCTTGAGAAGGATAAGGAGGTGGGTTGCTCGGTTGTTGAAACATTGGGGGCCATTGAAAACCCGACCCTGGTTGTTGTTGTTGTTCCACCCTCCTTGGTTGTTAACTCCCCAATAGCCTTGATTATTTCCACTCTAATTTCCTTGGTTATTTTGACCATTCCAATTTTCTTGATTTCTTTGATTGTTCCAATTCCCTTGGTTGTTTTGATTGTTCCAATTACCTTGATTGCTTGACTTCCAATTTCCTTGTGGTCGCCATTGTTGTTGATTCGGGCCTTGATTGTTGTTTCTTTGTCCTTGGAAGTTGTTCACATGTTGAACCTCCTCTTCCTGTTCATTATATTGTTCATCTTGATCAAACCCACTATCATCTTGCACATAATTTTCAACCTGGTTTTGCTCTTGAGGACCCTTTTTCCTTCTCTTATTTACCATAATGCTAAGTCCCTCTATTTTATTGTTTTGCTTGGGATCTTGCACTTGTTGAAGTTGAGCTTTGGCTAGTTGATTCATTGTGGTGGTCAACTCGGCAATTGCTTGCCCATGATCATGTAATTCTTTATGCAAGTGAATCACATTTGGATCGCCTTGAAGAACGTTTGTTCTACTTTCCCATGCCGATGAAGTATACGCCATTTTATCAAGAATCTCACAAGCTTCCGCATACTGCATTGTCATGAAATTTCCACCGGCAAGTTGGTTGACCACGCATAGTTTAGTAGTATTGATGCCCCTAAAGAAAGTTTATTGAATCATAGCCGCCGTCATGTCATTGTTCGGACACTCTTTCACCATAGTGCGGTACTTTTCCCATATCTCATGCGAAGGCTCATTGGGTTCTTGTTTGAAAGCTAGAATCTCATCCCTAAGAGTTGCCATACGCCTGGAGAAAAAAACTTGGAAATAAATTTCTCGGCCAATTCTCCCATGTATGGATAGAATGATTTGGCAACCTCTCTAACTAATCCAAAGCCTTCCCCCATAGAGAGAAAGGGAATAGCCTCAATCTTAAAGCATCCTCGGAGACGTTTGTCTGTTTACTCCCGCAGCAAGTGTCCACAAACCCTTTCAAGTGCTTAAACGCATTTTGATTCGGAGCCCCGATGAAGAATCCCCATTGTTCCAACAGCTTAAGCATAACATTTGTGATTTGAAAATTTCCCGCCTAAATGCGGGGCGGGACAATGGCACTTGCGTTTCCTTCTTTCGGCAACACCCGGTGTACCACCGCTCTTGGAGGAGGTGGGGTGGAATGGGAACATTGTCTTGAGGCGGTCGGCCTAGTCTATTTGCTTAAGGTTCAAGAGGAACATCATCAACTTGGTCATCATCCCCGTCATCCCCCAATGGCACGTTTCCAAGAGGATCACTATTGTTGAGAGCCATTGTATCACCTACAATTGTTTCACAAAAAGATTAGTAACTCGGAAGGCAAGAAAGACAAATCACACACAAAACCAAATATATAGCTAAATCCGTTTTTAGCTCCCCGGCAACAGTGTCAAAAATTGATGTCGGCCAAGTTCACACCTCAAATTAGGATTGTGAAGAGGTCGATGCAATTATAATTACCCAAATAGGAGTCGGGATCGATTTCACAGGGAGCGTAGATGGGATTAGTGGTATATATTTTGATTATGCGCGTAAGGTGTCTAAGTTGCACTTCCACAAACTTTATTTTGATTCTACTTCTAAATTATGCTACGGTTTGCAAATATAAAATATGAAACTAGAGAATAATGTTTTTGTGGTTGTTTTTCAAATATGTGAAATGTCTAGGGCTGTGAATTCCACCTAGGTGGTTTCCTAACGGGTTGTGGGCTTTAGAGCGAGTTTCGTTGGTCGGGCCATAATATAGCAATCAACATGTAATTACCCACTCAATACCTCTCGGTAATAGAGTAGTTTTACCCAATTCGGCTTTCTCAAGTCCAAATGGGTAATTCACATGACAGTTGATAGATACTCAAGTCGGGTTTTACTATCCCTAGATTTAACCCTTTACTTGGGACTATCAATTTCTTGAGTTCACCCCAATTTCTTGTTAGCCAAGTTTTCCTAGACTCAATCTCTCTTTCTTAAGTAGAGACTAAGTCAAATAGGCTTGAATCAATATTTTCAACCATTAATTCTACAATTAAAGCAAGAACTTAGCTAAATATTACACACCCAATCATAAACAACCCTAAATCAAACACCCATTAGGTATCCATACTAGGGTTGGTCACAACCCTAGCTAGAAATTTAGCTACTCATAGATAAAAATGAAGAAATTAAAGAAGAAATAATAATTAAACTTATATTGCAAGATTAAAAGACAATAATCTAATATTTAATCACTAAAGTAAGCTAAAGTTACTAAAACCAGTAAAGAAAAACGGCTAAAAACTTTCTGAATTTCAAACTTGGCCTAAATTTGAAAAAAAGAACTATTTATACCCAGCTGAAATTATCGAACATAATTGCCCCTGCAGAGGTTCTACGGCTGCACAATTCTGTGTGCAGTCCGCACTTTGAAGCTGGCTTGACAGGATGGACTTCATGCGGCCACACAATTCTGTGTTGTGGCTGCACTTCTTCAAATTCCGCGGACCGCACATTCTTGAGTGCGACCGCACTCTAGAACTTGAGCTTGACATGAGAGACTTCTGCGGACCGCATGTTTCTAAGGGAGGCCGCACTTTTGTTTTCTGCGGCCGCACAATAATAGTTCGGTCCGCACTTCTTCATGAACCAGACTCCCATCTCTCTAAACCTCATCTTCTGTGGCCGCACAATAATTGTGCGGTCCGCACTTTGCAAAGAAAATCGGCTGAGGTTCTTCATGGTCTGCAGCCGCACTCAATATTGTGCGGTCCGCATTTTGATCTTTTTGAATTATTTTAGTCCTTGTCAAAATTTACTCTTTCTTGAGTTGATTTTCATATATTTGAATCATATTCCAACACTCCTGCAAGTAAGCACATTTCATCAATTTTCGGGAATACCTTTAAGCAATTTTGAGCTAAAACGAAAGTAAAAGAGTGCAAATAAGTAGTCAAAATTCCTGCTTATCACGAACTACATTTGGCTAGTTTTGATTGGTTTGGAGGATAATTATTAGGAAAAAGCCATGGTTGAGCATTTATTTGGTTGCGGGAAGAGGTAAGTATCGTGGTTAACCTTGACCTGAGGGAATTAGGACTTGATTGGATTATTTGCTATTTGATTTATGTATGGGGATGGCGTATATGCAAGGTAACGAGTGTATATACGTAGTCAGATATTAAGTATGCGGGTTAAGATATTTATTTATTATTTACAATTATTTCATGCCTTCATTTAACCCATATTATTACTTTTTAAATGCTAATTGTGTGTTAATAGATAGCTACTTTTATCTGCTTTATATCTTTTATTATGTAATTATTTTATTGCGTGTCATTTGAATTACGCCGTAGTTGGTTGTGGATGTTCATTTATATTGTTATTGTGTGGGATCGGGTTGCACACGCCACAATGGTTATTGGTATTATTTTATGGGATCGGGTTGCATGCCGTAACAGATATTGGTATTACTGTGTGGGATCATGTTGCATGCCACAACGGTGTGTATATATATATATATATATATATATATATATATATATATATATATATATATATATATATATATGTGTGTGTGTGTGTGTGTGTGTGTGTGTGTGTGTGTGTGTGTGTGTGTGTGGATGGGGTTGCGCGCCGCAACAAAGAAGATTTGTTGTTTATATATAATTATGGATCGGGTTGCGCGTCGCAACAGAGAAGACATATCTTTTTGTGTTTAATTGTTGTTACTGTATCTGTGTTGAATTGATAAGCTTAGCATAAGTGTTAATCTAGGGCCTTCTATTATGTGTTTTCAATTCTGGTTTCATATTAAATTCTTTCCTTTCTCTATTCCTGATATTATTTTGTTTATATTTGCACATGTTTATAGTGAGTGCCTTGTTATAGTCTCGTCACTACTTCGTCGAGGTTAGGCTCGGCGCTTACAGAGTACATGGGGTCGGTTGTGCTCATGCTACACTTTTGCACTTCTTGTGCAGATTCTGGTGTTGGTCCCAGCAGCGGTTAGTTGAGGCTTGCTCGGATTAGCTTTTCACCGAGACTTGAGGTATAGCTGCACAGCGATTGAAACTCCTAAAGTCCCCTTCCTTATTTGGTAATACTATTTATTTTATTTCAAACAGTTGTATTTTCATTCAGACATTTGGTAGTAGCACTTCTGGTATGCTCATGTACTTGTGGTACCAGATTTTTGAATTTAATTAGTCAGCATTTGGAGTTGTTATATCTATTTTTTAATTTCTACAACTTTATTTCTTATTAAACTACTTCCGAATTATTTTTAAAATGATTAATTATGTACTAATATTGGTTTGCCCAGCAAGTGGATGTTAGGCTCCATCACGGCCTCGCGGTAGGAATTTTGGATCGTGACAAGTTGGCATCACAGAAAGAATCTGGTGTTGCATTGACAGTCATTTACTAAGGAAGGCAATATGTTGTCCCTTTTGCACGAGTACAACTCCAATTCCTACATTGCAAGCATCTATATCTACTAAGAATGTTAGGGAGAAATCAGGTAGCACTAGTACTGTTGCAGTAGTTAGATCCACCTTTAATTTGTTGAAGGCTTCACTAGTTTTTTTAGTCCAACAAAACCCATCCTTCTTGAGTAGGCCAGTGAGGGGCTTGTTGATGATCCCATATCCTTTTATAAACTTTCTGTAATAACTTTCTAGCCCATGAAACCTCCTCAACTGAGTAACATTCTTAGGTTCAGGACACAGCTTAACTGTTTTAATCTTCCTAGGGTCAGTTGATACCCTGTGTGTTGAAATGTAATGGCCTAGGTATTCCATTTTTTTAGCTGCAAATACACGTTTACTTCTTTTTTCTAACAATTGATGCTTGAACAGTAGCTCAAATGCCACCTTGAGGTGTTCTAAATGTTCCTCTAAACTAAAATTGTAGATTAGGATGTTATCAAAGAACACTAGAATGAACGTCCTAACCCGATTATGAAAGATGCGGTTCATCAATCCTTGAAATCTTGATGGTTAATTGGTCAACCCAAATAGCATGACTAGGTACTCATAGTGTCCAGAGTGTGTTTTAAACGCCGTCTTAGGTATATCAACTACTGACATTCTTATTTGATTGTATCCAGCCCTTAAAGTTTTAGAACCTCCCAATTCATCCAACAACTCTTCAATAATAGGAATAGAAAACTTGTCTTTTATTGTCATCTTTTTCAAGACCTTATAATCCACACAAAGACTCCAAGATCCATCGTTCTTGCCCACTAATACTACAGGTGATGGATATGGGCTTGAGCTGTATTGGATGATCCCCTTGTTCATCATTTTTGTCACCATCTTCTCAATAACATCCTCTTTGGAGTGGTGAGTACCTGTAAATCCTAGAATTTATTGGTGAACTCCCTTCAATAAATGGAATCTGATGATCAAATACCTCCGGAAGGAGGAAGTTGAGTTAGTTTCCAAAAAAACCTTCTCATAGGCATTCAAAACATCTTTTACCACCAGTGGTTCTTCCATGTGCTCAACTCCTTTACTGTCTGCACTTTCATTATCTTCACCTGCTGGTTCTATGACCTTCACCATGAATAGTTGTGATCCCTCTATGGTTGTTTTCTCTAATGACTTAGCTTGGATTGTTTTTAACTTAGGTTGGATCCCCTTTAGGGTGAGTAATTACCCATTGTATTCAAACTCCATCAATAATTCTCTGAAGTTGAACTTAATATCACCCCAAAGGGCATAACCATTGTATGCCTAGTTCCAATCACTTTTTTCTATATAGAACACCAAGAATCATCCTGGAACGTAACCCTTTGCATCAACCAACAAATCCTTTGCACACCTTGTCTGTATAAATTTCCCTACCATCAGCTATTTGCACCAATTGAGGATTAGTCTTACTGATCACACACCCTTAGTCTTTTTGCTACTTCTTCATTAATAAAATTATGTGTTGAACCACAGTCTATGGAGAACTCTAGGGTTTTTTATACCAGTGAAACCTTTTAGTCTCAAGGTCTTGTAGCCCAACGCTCCATTTAGAGCCTGTAAGGAGATAGCACAACTCTCCAAATGATCCATCATCACTTTTTCTTCTCCCAATTCTACTTCTAAAGGGATATCTTCCCTTTCATTCTTCGATCACCTCTAACTCCAGTAAAAATAACTACCTCTTAGCCTTGCACTTATGCCCAACTGCAAACTTTTCATCACAGAAGAAGCGAAATCCTTTGGCCCTGTTATCATCCATTTTAGCTGGAGTTAGTCTCTTTCTCCTATAATTGTCCATCCTGTCAGTGGGAGACCTTTTGAAACTGTTGGTATTTCCTTTGGGAGTGAATTTAGAGTTATACCCCATGGTACTTCTATTTTGGGTAGCTCCTAAAGGAGTACCTCTTATAGCTTTACTTTATGCAGCAAAATTTGATTCTTGTAACCTTTCTAAGTAGTAAGCTCGAGGAAGACTTGCGGGGTTCCCTACTCGTACAACATTGCTCAGCTCATGCTTTAAATTATTAAAGAAAACACTGATGGCATGCTCTACAGATAGATTTATCTTGTTCATCACACCATTAAAGGCCTTCTGGTAATACTTCACAGTACCAATGTGTTTGATATTTATAAGCTCTGTCATTGGATCTGAGTATTCAGCCCCAAAACTGTCACATAATGCCTAGGAATACTCCTCCCAATATGGAAGAGGCATTTGACCGCTGCTCCTTATGTATCCAAGGTGCCACTGTAGGGCATCCTCCTCAAAATGTAAAGACACCAATTTCATCTTTTGCTGGATAGTGACATCTTCATCAGCAAGGAACTGATCCATTTTATATAGCCAAGTTGTCAAGTTTTCTCCATTAAACTTTGGGAATTCCACTTTTGTGTTTTTGATATAGGGTATGTTTGGTAATAATACTTAGTGATTTTGGTGGTTGGTTGTGTAGATTTGGTGGAATTGGTGGTAAGGTTTGGGTAATAAGGAAAATGGGTCTGCATATAAGGTGCCTGGTGATATAGAGGTGGGGAAATATGAGTGTTATAGGTAGGAGGATATTGGTGGTTCGGGTTGTAGGAATAAGGGTACGGTGTGTTCTGGTGAAAATAACTGTGAGGAATCTACAGTTCGTGGTAGGAACGTTGTTTATATTGATAGCTAGGCTGGTATAAAATACTTCAATCTATGTGATTAGGGAAGAGCTGTGTTCTATTGATCAAATTTATAGGAAGGTGATGAGCATTATTCGGCGGGTTCATGTTATGATTGGATGAGATGGGGTTACTTTGTGGAAAATTCAAATTAAATTTCAACGTATTATATATGAAGAGGTATTAGCTAAATTACCTCGAAGATTCATAGCACTCTATGTAGATAGTGCCGACTGATTTTGCATTGGTGCTTGACAGTACTAGATCTGAGAGCTTGAAGGGTTAATAGCATAAGCATGTGAATTTGGAATATTGTGTGTTACAGGTGAAACACTTGTCAATGGAACAATACCCCTTGCGCTAAACTCAGTATTCGAGTTGTTCGACTGCATATTGACTGAAGTGTATGGGTTGAGTGTGCTGTAAGCGATTCCCACGGGGGAAACCAGATCTCCAAACATAAAAGGAGTATTTGAGGATGAACTAGACAAAGGATATTTTCCCCTTTATGGTCTTCTTTCTCCATGTACAGCTTCCTGCAGCTCGCATAGAGTCCTAAGCCCTTAGAACTTGTTCATGCCGAGTTTCAATTTTCTCTTTTCTCTGGCTGAAGTGAGTAACATCAGTAGCTAATTTGTGAAGAATATTTATTACCTCCGTTGTCTCGGAAGCCATGAAAATGACAGAGCCAAGAAAGAGCTCTGATACCATTAATGCAGTGGCTAGATTTGAAAACCAAAAAGGAGAGAAGAAGCTAATGCTAATATACTAAGCAAGGGTAAAAATAGATAATTCTCATTCATGTCCATTAATAGCTAATTACAAGGGAATATATTCTTCTCTATCATCAATAGAGGACAAAATATCATAACCACTCTAATTTGACCTATCGAGCCAAAGTTGTACTAATTAAGGGACTGATTTGTAAGCGGTGAGAATATATATCAAAACTTATGGAGGACTAATCTGTATACCAAACTAGTATCTCTGGTGAACTAATAATAACGGTCACGTGCTACTCCACAAGCTATAGGTACATCTATCAGAACGGGTCTCTTTTCTTCCTGCATCAATCAAGGAATAATTGGTGGCTGTATTTGAAGAATACCCATGTGATGGGTACTGGAAGCATCGAGACATCCTCAAAAATTAAAATGGATGTATTGATTGAATAACAAGGGAAATAGTTTATAGTGTTTTGAGAACGCAAAGAAGACAACCTTTTTATGCTAGATACACCGAGTCATAAGCAATTCTATAGAGCCAATGAGGGAATATATAAGCGAGGGGCTTCGAATACTAAATAACAGTTTTATTTTTGGTTTCTTCTTTTTTAACCTACAAGACTTTCAATTTAAATATTATTTTTTATCCATTTATTTTGAATTGGCAAAAACTAGAGTATCTAAAACTTTTTCCGATATAGCCGAATAGTAATTTATTTTATTTTATTTTTAAAACCAAACTAGTCACGCGTACAAAATATTAGTTTACAAATTTATAACTAGAATTGTTAATGAAAGTGTTGGAGACTACCTTAGTCATCTGATATTGCTTTTCAAATATATTTTTATGTGTGTAAATAATATTTTTCTGAAAATAGATTTGGAGGTGTGTACTCCTAAATGTAATATCCACCTACAAGTAAAATTGCGATAATAGATCGTCACCACTTACATAAAATTATCCATACGTTCTAAAAGACTAGGTTCGTCTTCAAGTACCTAATGTGGACTTTGGTTCTTTAACTAGTTCAAATGAATGACAATAAATTATCATAACAGTTACAATCACGTGAACAAGCTTAGTACTTATAATAATGTGAAAGGGACCTCATGGTGAAGTAAGATCATGAAAACTCAAAAGTCATGCTTTGAAGCTCAAAGAATAGAAAGAAAAAAAATAAGAAAGAAAGTAAAAATATTTCAAAGTAACATAACAAAAATTGAATGTGAGTTTAGAATTTAGAACCATGTTTGCGATACAAAATGGTACTAGATCAAGTTGTGCAAAGGTGAAAGTGGAGGTTAAAATTCCCTCTAAGAATTAAAATAGTTGAAGAAGAGGATGAAACTAGGCCGGAGGAATCTAAATGGATTAAAATCAAGTATGATTATCTTCCAAAATATTGTAAGACATGTAAGAAACAAGCTCACATGAAGTTGATTGTTGGGTGATTCATCTTGAGTTGCATAATAAGTATGAAGAAGTTGTTGAAGATCAATGTATTGGGAAGGAGATAGTTGATACTGCACCTACATCAACCAAGGTCCTCACAAGTGGAAAAATAGTGGAGAAACCAATTGCAAATCCTGCCAAGCAGGAGTGGATGCAAACAAGAAAAAATAAGTATCAAAGGGATAATAGGGGCCATATAAGTGAAGATGCAAAGAACAAGGAGCTGGAAATATCAACAGGAAGAACAATGATGTAACAGTTAGTACAAAGAACAAGTTTGATGCTCTTGAGGTTGAAGAGATTGAGCAACCAATCTTACAAATTACGGATGTCAAAGGAGATGACACTATTAAATAAAAGGAGAAGCAACAACTGTTAAATGAATCCAACAAGGACAAGGAGAAGAAGCAACATGAGAATGTACCACATTCCAGTCAAAATCCTAAAGGAAAAGGGCGTTCTATTGTAGCGGCTAAAGAAATCAACCCTTACTCTAATCCTAGTGCTATTGGAATTGGGGTGGACACGCAAAAGGAAAGAACTATGGATTGGGTTCAAAGAAGGTTTGGAACTCCTAAAGAGGTACTTAATGTGATAACTAACCATTCTTGTCAAGAAATTCCTTCACACACGGTGGGAGGCTCTTCAAGGGCAGTTGATACCATGGGAACAAAAATTGATGGTAGCTCAAAGGGAATTGGAACAACTGACGCGACAAGCAATAGATGCACATTATGGGGTGAAGAGGTTGAGAAGATGGAGTTAAACAATGCTGCTGATGCTCACAGCAGTGATCAGACAAAGCAGCCTGGCACAGTAGATTCACAAGCTATAGTAAACTCTAGGATGCAGGAAACTAGGGTTAAAGTTCTAGATCAAACCATAGTGCAAAATACAACAAAATCAATTGGAGTAGGTACAAGATCACTAATAGAAGCTAGAATCAATGAGGGTGCAGGTGAAGAAGCTATAGGGAAGGAGAAAGACAATGGAACAATAAACCCTAGCAGCACTGCCAAGGGTTTCTCTATAGCTGCCGCTCATGCGATGGATGGTAATGGTGTAAGACATGTTAACAAGGCTCCTACAATGGTCTTAGATGATACAGTAAGGTCAAACACCAAAACAACTAATGGCAAGCCTAAGGAATCTAATGGAACAATAATTCTAGTGTCTACTATTAGAGTAAACCCTAATCTGGGTTCAATAATTGAATTGCAATTCAAGGTGATGCATGAGACATTAGGAGCAATGGATTAACATAACCAGGGGTTGAAGGAGGTGACTAGGGTGTCACGTGAGCAGGCCATTGTTCCTAAGGCTTCGGGTGCAATTAAGGCACTGCCAATGGCATGTGCCTTACGAACTAGGCAGCCTATGCAGCTTCAAATCAATGTCCCATTGAAGTCACCTAACCAACTACTACATGAAATTATCACTCACAATGTGGCACCTATGGACCTTCAGAATGTAGAGGTAGAACAAGGTAAGATAAAAGAAGAGGGAGAAGATGAATCTATTGCAGGAAATTTCAAGGTAGTTGCTAGAGATGCAGGCTTATCTCCAAGAGTTACTGGCAGAAGTGGTAAGCAGGGCAAGAAGAAAGGTCAATTTAAAGAAGTACCTTAACTTTCAAGAATTATGCCCAAGAGGGCATTCTCAGTTACCAAATGATGATCAAGACCTTGATATGGAACATAAGGTCTGTTAAAACTCAATAGGCCTTTCAAAGAGTGATCAATATGTATAGGGAACATGGATTCTTTGTAGTTGCTTTGATGGAACCTTTTCAGAACTCAAGACATACTCAAATAATACAGAATAAAACTTAATATGGATGCTGCTATGTCTAACATTAGTGGGAATATTTGGCTATTCTTTGATGCTACAGTAGTGTGGTAATTAGTGATGGATACTGAACAACAGGTGAGTATCAAACTGTATCATCAGGATATTGGCCAAAACATCTTGCAAACTTTTGTATATGCTAAATGTTCTTCACTTGAGAGGCTGGAATTGTGGATAATCTGTATTATCTTGCAAGTGATATGGAGTTGTCTTGGGTTGTTGGTGGTGATTTCAATGTTGTGCTAGATGAAGATGAGAAGATTGGGGAAGTCCAGTTCACCCTCCTGAATATGAAGACTTTGCCTTTTGTGTGAACTCTTGTGGGATGTTTGATTTAGGCTACAAAAGGAAGTCCATTCACTTGGGGGAATGGTAGAACAAATGCCGAGTGTATCTTTAAGAGGCTGGATAGAGTTTTTATAAACTTACCATTCCAGAATCTATTCCCTACCATTGATGTTGAACATCTTATTAGGAATGGATCAGATCATGCCCCTCTATTCATGAGATGTGGTGAACAAGCTACTAATTTCATCAAGCCTTTTAAGTTCTTCAACTTCTGGACCAAACATGAAACATTTAAGGAAGTAGTTAGGCAGAACTAGATTGTTGACTTTATTGGAGATCCATATCTGATGTTCGGTCAAAAATACATATATTTAACCATTATTGACTCATATTATAGCACTTATAATCGTCTTTTGAGTATTAATTACATTACTTTGTGCTTAATATTATATTTTAATTATGTAAGAATAAAGCGGTGTGAAGATGAATAAATTTAGAACAAAACTGAATAAAACGCGGAAGAAAAAAGAAGGAAAATAAATAAATAAAAATAAGAAGAAAAGGGGGGAC